>NC_056727.1:547110213-547270213 GCF_019279795.1 Protopterus annectens
CAGGACATGCAAATTCCATACAGAAGGCACCCCCAGCTGAGGATCGAACCGAAGAACCTCTTGCTGTGAGGTGGCAACGCTAACCACTGCACCACTGCGGCCACCCATTTTGGAGACATTTGAATGGCTTAATTCCCCCTCTGGGCAGGGGAGGTTGTGATACAAGCTACCTGCATGACTGTGGAAACCCACAACTTCCTCACACTGCAAGTGTATGCTCCTGTACACTCACTAATGAGGACTAGGACCAGATACTGGATTGGTGGGCAGAAAGCCCATTCCCAAAATTACTTATTCAGTGCTGCCTCTCCTTGGTGGGATTGTGACTACATACTGAAGTCATCCTAGTAGACCTATTTTGATCCCAGTAGGTGCATTTCTCCCTGTTTTGGCCTCATCTTCTGGAAAATCCCCCTATACCTGAGATGCACGAACCCTTCTGTCTCACCCATCCAGCAAGCCTCACTGGGATATTCTCTCCCTCCACCTGACTGCATTGTTTTCTGCTTCTTTGATGGCCAGGGATGTTTTTTTTTTTTCTTCTTGGGATTGTCCAAATCACTGCTTCTATTCAGAAACAGACCACTGTGATGACATACAAGGGCAAGTTACATTTTTAAGTAGGACAACTTCAGCCTGAAAGACCTCCCGGTTGTTTGCTTCTTGTGTACTGAAACCCCGAGGTGCAAAGTATCTAAGGTAACCTCATTTTGATGTTTGTCGTAATTTATGAAGTTTTGACATGAAAAATCCAACCAACCTGTACCAGTCGCAACTTGCTCACTCAGCTAGAGCATTGGTATCTTCTCAAGCTTCCTTTAGAAGTACCTCACTACATGAGATTTGTACAGTTACAACATAGGTTTGTCTGCAAGCTTGAACAAGACACTGTAATCTGGATGTGATCTCCACATCTAGGTCTTCTTCTGTGGGACCCTTTCTTGATTTCACCCATTAGGATGATCTAGTGGCTGTATACTGATGGTTGAAGAGGACGGACAATTCACCTCAAATATGAGACCCATCTACTTAACATATTGATAGATTTGTGTGATTATGTCCTTACTTTTAAACTTAATCCCCTCGCGCGTGCACACACACACACACACACACACACACACACACACACACACACACACACACACACACACACACACACACACACAACTTTGTGATGGGAGGTCTTGGGGGTGGAGGTATGTGTCTTCATCTATTTTATGGACCAGGATATTTTATTTGTATTTTACACACTTGTAAGTAGTATTTTAGATGTGGAGCCAGTAGAGGAGTACAGAGCACTGTAGGATTGGAGGAGGAGCTGGTGTCTTGGCTAAAATCTTGACGTCGAGCTGACTATGAGCCTCCAGCTATATCCTGGTGATTCAAGATGAGTATATAACTTCTGTTTTGGTTAAATAGAGTTAGAAGCTAGAAGTCAGTAGTTAGAGTGATAGCATATCATCATGGAACTCATAAACAAAGACATTGGGAACCTCCAAACACTGGATCCTACCCAATTCGGCTTTGTTAAGGGCAGATCGTGCCTCTTGAACCTGGTCAATTTCTTTGAAACAGTCACCAAGGCCATAGACGAAGGGAAGGTAGTCCACACAGCCTACCTTGACCTTGCAAAAGCCTTCGACATAATACCCCACTCGGGCATCATAAATAAGCTCACCAGCTTAAATATCAACCCCCATGTCACAAGATGGGTTGCAAACTGGCTTAGGGATAGAACCCACATGGTCAGAATTGCAGGTGCCATGTCAGACTCTAAACCAGTTACAAGTGGCGTCCCACAAGCCACAGTCCTGGGACCTCTCTTGTTCGGTATATATTTCTCTGAGGTACAGGCTAGCACAGGAGGACTATGGCTGACAAAGTTTGCAGATGACTGCAAACTGGGGGCCATAATCGACTCACCGGCTGACAAAAGCATCCTCGAAAAAGGTCTCACAGAGACGGTTAACTGGTGCCAGAGCCATGGCCTAAAGCTAAATGCCAACAAGTGCATAGTCATCCCCTTTGAGAAAAACAAAGTGCCCACAAATTGCCACATAGGTGGTAATCCATTAAGTATGGAAGAAGTAATTAGGGATTTGGGGACCCAAGTAGATTGCAATCTCTCCTTTGACAATCGCATTGCCAAAGTGGTTAGAAAGCCATTCTATATAGCCCACCTTATCACGAAGGTGTTCACATCTAGATCAAGAGATGTCATTGTGCCCCTCTACTCATCACTCATCAGACCCATAATTGAATACAGTGCCCCATTTGGGATGTACCTTACCCGACACCTGCTACAACTAGAAATACCCCAAAAGTACCTCACCAAGAGGATCAAGGGACTCAAACAGATGCCCTACGCAGTTAGGCTAAAGAAACTCCAGCTCTACTCAGTTGCTTACTGCCTACTCAGAGGCAATTTGTGCCTGACGTATAAAGCCATGTCCAACCCAGAATTAATGGACATGCTCCACCTCAAGAAATCCAAATCCATGAGAACTACACGCTCCAGTGACGTAAACCTCAGCACAGAAGTAAATAGAACATGCTGGAGGGACAGATTCATATCCCAGAGGCTCCCCTCACTCTGGAACAAAATCCCAATCCATGTCAGACAGAGCCCCTCAATCACCCTCTTCAAGAAGAATCTTAACGTTTGGATGGGAGATCGTAAATTTACCCCTGGGATCTCATCTGTGTCACTGCTAGACAGAGGCACGGTAAACTAACCTTAAATGGGCTATCTTCTGTGACCTACTATACAGAGGCACAGTCAGCTAATCTAAGAAGGGTGGCGAAAGCCAAACACACTCTGGCTAGGCTTGTAAATGCCCTAGGGCAGATAGCCTAGTATCAACCTATGAACCTATAACTAGAATGTAGGTGTGAACTGAACAGTTAGAGGAGGATTGGTAGGACGGTAAATTAAGTGTGAAACAAGACCCTCTGTAGGGTGGTTAAGAAAGGGAGAAGTGGAACATACCCTTGCTTAGGAGACTGGGGTGCACAGTACAGCCACAGACAAGGTAAGATAAAAATATTGCTCTAGAAAGTAGGTAGAGGTGACAGAAAATGGAGAAGAGCAGAGCAGTTACTGCATAGAATTCTACAGCAAAACAAAGAAAACATAAACACGTCATTTTTACAAGCAAATAAAAATAAATAAATTTAATAAATAAAAAAAAAGCTTCAGCTGAGTTAAACCATAATTTAGGTGAATAAAACAATTTTACCTCTCCAAGTTGCTAACTAGAAAAACATTTACTTTTTAAAAGTTACTGTAGTCATTGAAGCCACTTCGAAAACACATGAGTATTTGCCCTGAGAAAGGCAAATGTTAATACTGCAGATGCAAGGGTATTGAGTGTTGGCATAACAGATGCAACATTAACCAAAATACTGTCAAAACATATGGAAATGATTTGGTAAGAAAAAAATGTAAATGTGAAATATGTAGATATCAGAATACTGTAAAACGAAATGGCTTTATCTACCAGAAGCCCTTTTTACAAAAAATAGTCCCCTTGCTTCAGAGTTGTATCATTTCAAGTGTGTTTAACCCATACAGAGCAAACTTCAGGTATTCAGTCAAAAAACCAGGCTTTCCTTCCAAAATGCATTGTTGATGGTTAGAGACCAAATAACCTTACGTTCTTAGGTCACCTGTCTTGCCTTTGCTCATTGATTTTTAAGTGATCATGTAACAATGAGGTGGCATGGCTTTTGGAATCCTGTTCAGGGATTACAGAGGGATGTTGCCCACAACCAGACCACACTAACATGGGAACTTGCCTCTGTAGTGCTTGACAGTAGAACAGCTGTCTGCTACTCTTAGTAGCAGCTAAGCTGACTCAAGAAAGCAAATACATTCTGATACTTAAGCAAGTAGCGTGCACTGTGCAGTGCACTAAATGTCCTGAGGTGGTCTGAGTGAGCCACAGATGCTGTAGAAGAATGTGATCCAAAACCTGAGATGAAACTAGCATAAGACTCCTGAAGTTGTGTGCTCTGCAGCTTCACACAGAGCCAGAGAAGTCAGTCATCTAATCTGAATCTTGTAAGGGGAAGGAGATGTGCCGTGCACTCGTTAGTTTAAAAATATAGAGAAACTCCTTCATTTGTTTAGCAATGGGAGTTCAGAAGCTGAATTGTTGATTCATTTAACCTTATGGCATATTGGGATGGGAACAGCAAGAGATTTTTTAAGTACAGGAATTGTGATGTCAGCAAGTACCATGATGTTCATCGTGTTACACTGCTGCAGTCATCACACTTGGGTTATCCTGCCGTCAGGCGGTCCCGCAGTCGGCCAGAGTTCCAAAGTCTTGGTCCGGCGTCAGTTGCTGTCGCTTCTTCCCTGACGTCAGTGCGCCAGGGGTATATAGTATGCATCCGATGCCATTTTCTTCAGTCTTTCTTGCTGCGCGGTGCCCGAAGGAGAAGCAGTTCGCAAGTGCCGGTCGGCCGACTCCTGAGATTTTCAAAGTCGAATTTCAGATCCGAAGTCTTCAATAAAGCTAAGTACCCCATTGAGGAAACCTTTTTCTTGCCTCAGGCTGATGTCAGAAAAAGTTAATTGTATTTCTTGTGGGAAGCAAATACCTCATAAGGACTTCCACTCTTACTGTATTCCATGCCTAGGCCCTGATCACGATGTCACTAGTTGTCGGTTTTGTGCTAGATTTAACAAACGCAATATAAAAAGACGTTTTGATTTTGCTTTACACTACTTTGGCCGAAGGTTCAATTATACCATGCCGTCGGATCAGCCGACGACCTCTATACCGAAAAAACGAAAAGACAAGGATAAAGACCGGCATCTGAGGTCCAAAACCGACGACGAAACCTCTCCTAGGTCAGTCGCCAGTTCTCAGTGAGGCGCTTTTGCAGCCCCTGACACCCGCTACCTCAGAGCCACAGGCCGCTTCCGACTCCCACGTGGAGACATCTAGGCCTCTGGAAACTCAAGGTATTGGGCCTACGGAAACTAATCCCTCAGATGGGTCCGGAGCTGCTGAGCAGGCATCGGCTTCTGAGGGTGTTTTCAGACCTTCACAACTTACCATTAAAACAACAGCCAAGACAAAGGTACCATTAAAGACAAAGAAACAAGTACAGCATTCTCCTGGACAGTCCTCCATGCCTAAGAAACAGATGCTTAAAATGGCTGAAGACCTCATTACTCTAATCAGGGGTTCCCATCCCCCTCCTGAGAAAAGGCCTAAGCAGGATACAGACTATGAATCCTCTGATCAGGTTTCCATTTCCTCTGATTCCTCTTCAGACCGGGGATACTCTCTACCCACCTATGAGGACTCTGATGCTGAAGAATCTATCCCTTCAGCCTCTCAGGATTATTCTTTTGGGGAAACTTTACATACCATGAGGGAGCATTTCCATTGGGAAAGTCAGGATTACTCAGAATCCAAGAAAAGGCTCAGGGATTTCCTCTTATTGCCTCAGTACAGGCCCCTGGCTATTCCGCCTGTGCTAGATATTGTGGATGATGTGTTTTCTGAATCCAGCTTATCTCCTGACTCTTTGCCCCCTGCTCCAGCCAAGCCAGATAGGTATTATAGAGTCCCCTGACTCTCACAAGTTTCTTTACAAAAACCCTTCTGCTGATCCAGAAACTATTTCCCAGGGTCCAAAAGGGGTTAAGGCTTCCATTGCAAAAAATCCAGTACCCTCTGACAGAGATTCCAGAGCTTTGGCTAAATGGGGGAAGAAAGTATACACGTCTGCAACTTTAGCAGTAAGAACTTTAAATTGCCAGTTTCACATGTTTAAGTACCAACAATATTTAATGGCTCAGTTAAAACCGAAAATGCTCGCAAGCTCAGAAGCTCCTGATTGTAAAGAAATGCAGGATTTATTGCATGCAGTTGAACAGGTGGGAAAACGTACTCTGCAATGTGGTTTTGATTCTTTAGAGGCCTCTTGTAGAGCCGCAGTTACAGGTTCTGTCATTCGAAGACATGCTTGGTTAAAAGAACAGAGTTTACCTGATCATGTTAAGGCAAAATTATTGGATGCTCCTTTACAGCATGATACCTTGTTTGGTGTTAAGGCAGAAGAGGTGTTAAAGAAAATGGAGGATAAAGCTAAATCTATGCAAACAGTCAAGGATTTCTTACAGGTACAGCCTCCTCGGTTTAGCAGAAATTGGCCAACAAAGAATTGGTCCTTTCCAGTGTCAGACAGGCCACAGAGAGGCAGATACAGACGCCCAAGAGGCAGATCTCAAACCCAAAGCTCAAACAAAGACAGTGGGGCACCTCAACCCCAAAAGGAGGTGAGGACAAGTCTTAACCTTACAGGAAACAGTCACAATGACTTTCCCTTGCGTACGCCAAGCACGTCCCTTTGGAAGCCCCCTTACAGGGAAAACTAGCACTTTTTTCTCAAAACTGGCAAACAATCACACAAGACAAATGGGTTCTGAATATTGTGTCTCAAGGTTACAGATTCCACTTTCATACTTTACCAAAGCTAAAAGGAATGCCAGACCTGCCACAAAATCAATGGGCAGAGGCACAAAAACAGATTTCAGCCCTCATGGACATGAGAGCTATACAAAAAGTACCACAACAGGAACAACAAGGACAAGGATTTTACTCCAGACTCTTCCTGGTCCCCAGAAAGGACAAAGCCTGGAGGCCCATACTGGACCTTTCAATTCTGAATACTTACCTGGATATTCCGAAATTCAAAATGTTAACATTACAGCAACTTCTACCCATGCTGGGCAAGAAGGCTTGGCTTGTTACTCTGGACCTCAGAGGCATACCTGCATGTCCCTATCAGACAGAATTGCAGAATATACCTCAGATTCAAAGCTGGTACAATGCACTACCAATTCTCTGCACTGCCCTTTGGCTTATCTACTGCGCCCAGGGTCTTCACAAAGTGCCTGGCACCAGTACTTGCATTTTGCAGACAAAAAAGAATTCAAATATATCCTTACCTGGACGACTGCCTCATTCAAGCAGAGACAAAGGACATTCTTCTACAGCATCTGGCGTTTGTGAAAAAGTTGCTAATTTCTCTGGGGTACACAGTAAACGAAAAGAAGTCAAAAGTAGTGCCCTCGCAACAGATTTATATTCCTGGGTGCCAGTTTAAATACAACGGCCCAGATGGCTTACCTCACGCCAGACAAACAAGTTCAACTAACTCAATATTTTCAGTTACTGGCAAAAAAGTCCCTTCTCCCTGCAAGAAAAATTCTGCAGGCCCTGGGATTCATGGCATCCTGCATACTACTAATACCATATGCCAGACTGCATATGAGGAAATTACAATGGTACCTAAAAAGTGTTTGGACTCAGCACTCTCACAGTTTAGAAGCAGTAATACCAATGATTCCCTGCCTACAACAGGAGTTTTGATGGTGGGCACAGGCATGCCACCTAAACAAGGGTCAGCCTTTTACCCAACCCACAGCCAGGCAAACTCTAACAACAGATGCTTCGGATTACTCCTGGGGAGCACACGTGGCAGGAAAAAGCATTCAGGGCAAGTGGACCACAGACCAGATGCATCTACATATCAATCAAAAAGAGATGTTGGCTGTTCAAAATGCCCTAACCGCTTTCAAGGACCTTCTACATCCAGGACAACTACTACTAAAGACAGACAACACCACAGTAATGTGGTACATAAACAAGCAAGGGGGCACTCATTCGTATCCCCTATGCATGCAAGCCATGACCTTGTGGAACACAGTTCTAACGTACCAAGTTCACCTGCAAGCACAATTCCTGCCAGGAAAGAAAAATACTCTGGCAGACGACCCAAGCAGAAATATCATGGATCCTCACAAATGGAAATTGAATCCACAAATCTTCAGCATGATAACGCAAAAATGGGGATGCCCAGACATAGATCTCTTTTCCTCCCCACTGAATTGCCAACTACAAAAATTCTGCACAAGGACTTATCACAAACAAGCATGGAAAGTGGATGCTCTTCTGTTCAGCTGGAAAAACCTAAAAGTTTATGCCTTCCCACCACTGCCTCTCCTTTCAAATGTACTCCTAAAAGCCAGACAAGAAAAACCACAGATGATCCTGATTGCTCCAGACTGGCCACGCCAGCACTGGTACCCCATCTTAAGGAACTTGGCTGAGGGCCCACCATGGATTTTGCCCCAAATTCCACACCTTCTGACTCAACAAAACAATCAGATCCCTCAAAACGGTCAGCTCAAAACCCTAAACCTGGCTGCATGGCAGATACTTTAGTCAAACAGGCAACACCCCTCTCTAAAGCTGTTATGGATGTCATTTTGGAAGCCAGGAAGCCTAGCACCAGGAAAGCTTACTCAGAAAAATGGAAGAGATTCTGCACCTGGAACCAGGCTGAAAGCATTGACCCACTTGTTCCAAACATTCCTCAGATTTTACAATACTTAACTGAGATGCTGGACAGAGGCCTATCCTTTTCATCAATTAAGATCCACTCCTCTGCCATTTCAGCACACTACAACACGGATCCTCCTTTATTCTTTCATCTCTTGCTAAAGCAGTACCTCAGAGGTGCTAAAAACATAAGACTGCCCCGGAGAGCACCAACACCAACTTGGGACCTCAGTTTCATTTTGGAAAAACTCACCCTACCACCTTTTGAGCCAGCTAATACAGCCGATCTAAAATTTTTATCATGGAAAACAGCTCTGCTCCTTGCAGTAACTTCAGCACGAAGAGTCTCAGAGCTACAGGCATTAACGGCAGTGGAACCTTTTATAATTTTTCATCAGGACAGGGTATCTTTAAGGACAAACCCTACCTTCTTGCCAAAGGTGGTATCTAGTGTGGCTCTTAACCAAACCATCCATTTGCCAACCTTTTATCCAAACCCCCAGAATAAAGGGGAGAAGCTTCTGCATTCTTTGGACATACACAGGCAGCTGCGCTTCTACTTGGACAAAACAAAAGCTTTCAGGAAAACTGAACATCTGTTTGTAGCATATGCTGCAGAATCACAAGGCAAGGCTATATCAAAGCAGACTATTTCCAAATGGATAGGACACTGTATTCGGTACTGCTACACACAGCATGGAAAATCAGTCCCTAATAATATCAGGCCACATTCCACCAGGGCAACAGCCACTTCAGCAGCCTTTCTCAGAGGAGTACCTACCAAGGAAATTTTGGAGGCTGCAATGGAGTTCAGTGCACACCTTCACCAAGCATTACCACCTGCCTCTTTACTCTAAATCCAGAGCAGGATTTGCCACTGCAGTTCAGCAGGGCCTCATAGCCAATCCTAACACTTTATAGACCAGCCACCCAACCTTAGCTTTGGGATTCTACCCAAGTGTGATGACTGCAGCAGTGTAACACGATGAGCATAGTACAGTTTTGTACCTACCATAAATGTAGATGTTCGAGTGTTCACACTGCTTCAGTCCAGGTTACCCTCCCTCCATCCCCTCTGCATTAGCTGGACTTATGCCTTTCTATCCTATACAACCTTTGGGGTGTATTTGCTGGCAACTGAAGGTATTGTTTTTATTTAATATGTATATTTTTGATTAGCAATATGTATTGCCTACCTACTTGGGGGCACCGGACATCTGGAGCAAGAAAAACTGAAGAAAATGGCGTCGGATGCATATTGTATACCCTTGGCGCACTGACGTCAGGGAAGAAGTGACAGCAACCGACACCGGACCAAGACTTTGGAACTCTGGCCGACTGTGGGACCGCCTGATGGCAGGATTACCCAAGTGTGATGACTGCAGCAGTGTGAACACTCGAACATCTACATTTATGGTAGGTACAAAACTGTACTTTATATTTGCCTTGAATTCAAACTGCATTGCTTGTTCAGCATTACTTTGCATGTGTTGTAGTCTGAGGAAGTTTCATAGCTGTCAGTAGATAAGAAATAAAAGCTAGGGTGTAAAGTGACTAAACAGTTTGTCTGTTTATTTACTTGAAATAGTTGCATAGTGTTATGTCCAGAATTCCCTTGACTAATGTGAGTGGTTAAGTGTAATTAAGGTGTTGTGATAGTACTTAACCTGTGGTCTTGTACATTATAATGCAATAGGTAATGATCATTGTTATAACTGGGTAATGAGTTCCATTAGTCATTTCTGTTGTGGGTTGTTTTGTAACTGCAGATGTCCTCATTTATCGCTGTTGGAGTATTCTTTACTCTTGGGATATCCTGCCAAGGATATCCGAACGTCCGACCAGCATACCTAAGCCTTTACATCTTCCAGGCACTGTAGGTCAGATGCATGTCCTGTGTGCAAGACGCAAGGTACATATGTGATGTACGAGCACCAAATTCTTAGAACGTTTGTCACCAGTCCAAGCATCACTTTTAAGTTTGGTCTGCAAGTGGTTCAGAGAATTGGTTCAACCCTGTGCCCTCTAGAGAAAAGTGCCTCATGGTGGGGGGAGTTTCTCCATTCCTTTTTTCTTCCCTTTACTCTAGTTTACATGTCATCCAGGAAGCAAAATGTGTGTGTGGAAGGCAGAGTCCCCATAAAGATAGACACAAGCCATGTTTTTTTTGTTTGGGGTGCTACACATGACCATACACACTTTGAGATTTGTCAGGCGTTTGTCCCTAAGCCATTCTGCAGTCATCTGTCATCGTTTTTCATTTATTTGGAGAAAACAGCAGTTGAAGCTTTTTGGTCAGTGTGCCATGGCCGAATTCATCCAGACCTTACATTCAGCTGCCACTTAAGAAGAAAGTCAAAAGGCACATACTGCCTCTATTGCTGTTCAGCCTCCACTGGAGCTCTCCATTGGGTTGAATGAAGAACCTGAGGACTATCCAGTCCCAGTGTTGGCTCCCTTTGTTGGAGGCTGACATGGAGCTATCTACCCACATGTCTGCTGAATTTGTGCCTACATCTGGTGCAGATGTGGAGGGGGAACCATTTCAGATTATGTTGGAGAGCCCTAGGGGGGGGGGATATTCCACAAATACTTGTTAGGGAAGAGGTGCCTGATATCCTCACTGAATCTAGGCAGGCGTCTGAACCTTCCAAATTTGTTAAAGTTGATGCTCCTTTAAAAAAGAAGCAGAAGACTAAGCATGTGACCCTTCTGGCTAAGGATCTCCAAAAAGTATGACAAGATTTTACTTTGGGGCTTTTCAGTGCTCGTATGGCTCTAACGCCCGTATTATCTGTTCCTGTTTCTGCTCCCTGATCTTCTACTTATAGGTTCATAGGCCTATATAAGTCTAGCCAAAAAGGTTCCCTAGCTTTCCTCACCCAAGAAAATTATCTTTCCATATATCCTAGGAACTCTGATTCATCTGATGAAGAGTGAGATGTGGAGTCATTGGTTGACTCTTCTCAGATCCACTATTCTCCTGTCCTGTTGTCTGAAGAAGAGGATTCACTTTCTCTTGACTCCCATATGAAAGAACTGCCCTTTGAGGATACAGTGGTTCATATGATGGAACATTAAGTGGAACTTTTCCCAGGTTTCTAACAATCAAAAAAGGTATTATGGACTATTGCAAATAGATTCTCTTCGTCTGTCTGCAGTTCCATGTTTGCTGGATGCCTTTTTCAGTGCTTTCACTACAGCTTCTCAGGCACCTGATTCTCAATCTCCTACCCCTAAGAAGCTGGACAGGTTCTGTAAAGTTCATGAAGCTCGAAAAGCTTTTCTGTGGCCACTAATTAAATCATCCAAGTTTCTGTCCTCTTTTAAGCTTTTACCTTTTGATAAGGGCAAGCATGCAATGGACAAGTATGGTTAAAAAAGTATATAGTTGTGCTCCCTCAACCTTTAGAGCTATTAATTACCAGACCCATATGACTAGGAATGTCCTGGATCTTCTCTCCAAACCTGGGGGCATTCTGGCTAATATTCCTGATTTGGCAGGTAAGTCTTCTGCCATTTCTCTTTAGAGGTCTGCTTCTCAGGTGGCTCATCATTTCATGAAATGTAGTTGTGATGCTGCTGATGCCTCCTCTAGGGAAGATCCTTCTAGATATCTGTATTGAGGAGGTATTCCTCGTTGTGCCTCCAGGGTCTGCATGAAGACATCAAGACCATATTACTGGACTTCGCTTTAGACAATCAAAATCTCTTTGGCACTGCTGTTGCTGAATTGTTTAAGGCCCTGAAAGATAAAGGTAAAGCTATACAGGAGCTAAAACAAATGTCTCTCTTGTTCCAACGTTTCAGATAAATTATCCATCTAAGCCTCCTTTTTTCCATATGCAGCCTATATAGCGTTCTAGGGGCAAGAGGGCTTTTAGGAGAGTTTTTCTGGGCAAGGCTTCTAAGGGCTAGAAACCTCTTTTCCCTGACAGTATCTGCTTATATTTGACATTCAGCCACTCCTGCCCCTCAACCAGATTCCTCTGTCCCTTAAGTTGACTCTCTTCCGGATTGACAACAGATAACCATGGGCACTTGCTTTTCATTACCCAAAATGGTTATTTTATGGTCTGGGAGTCTCATCTTCTATTCGCAGTTCTTCTTCAGCTTCTTGCTTGTCACCTCCTACATTTTTCCTTGTTAGTGGTACATGGAACCATCCAGTTTGTTCCTTCTTCTCAGCGGGGAACAGGTTTTTACTCCAAGTCGTGGAGGCTCATGTTAGACCTGCCCTTTTTCAATGTTCCCTCTTTCAGGATGACTCTCTTTCCTGTTTTACTTACTGAAACTTCTGGTTTCCCTGGATTTGAAGGATGCTTATCACGACATTCCTATTTACCCTGTCTCCAGGAAATGTTTACATTTATGTTCTTTTCTCATTATTAGATGTTCTTCGTGTTTCACTGTTGCAGTCATTACATTTGGGTTATCTGCCTGCAGGTAGCCCTCAGTCGGCCTGATTATCAAAGTCTTGGGTCCTGCGTCGGTTGCTGTCTCTTCTTCCATGACATCAGGTAGTCAGGGGTATAAAGCATGCAGCCGATGCCATTACACCAGTGTTTCCTGCCGCGTGGTGCCCGAAGCAGAAGCAGTTCGCAAGTGCCGGTCGGCCGACTCCTGAAATTTTCGTTTTCAAGTTTCAGAACCGAAGTCTTCAAAAAAGCTAAGTACCCCATTGGGGATTCTTTTTCTTGCTCTAAACCAATGTCAGTAAAAGTTAACAATTGTATTACCTGTGGAAAGCAAATACTTCATAAAGATTTTCATTCATACTGCATTCCTTGCCTAGGCCCAGACCACGACATCCCTGTTGGTTTTGTGCCTTATTCAGTCCTCGAACTATTCGTTGTCAGTCCGTTTTTGCAGCAAACTATTTCGGTACTCGATTTTATTATCCAGAAATGGCTTCGGTAAGCCACCTGACTACCGACTTTCCGAAAAATTGTAAAGATAAAGACAGAGACCGACCACATAGGTCCATAGCTGCCGACGACACTTCCGTTAAGCTAGTTGCCAGTTCATCGGTACTCAGTGAGGCGCTTTCGCAACCCCTGATATCCACTACTTCAGATTTGAAGGCCTCTACTGAGACCTATTCGGAGTCCGTTATGCTGCAAGATGCTTCTTCGACTATGGATCCTGTAGATGTCTCTACCTTGGATGGGTCCGGAGCCACTGTGCAGGCACCAGCTTCTGAGGGTGTATTCAGGCCTACGAACGTGCATTTCAAACAAACGCCATCTTCTTCTTCAAGGCCTAAAACTCGACTCACGCCTAGAAAACCGATGTTCAAACTGCATGGACAGGCCCATATGCCTAAAAAACAAATGATAAGAATGGCTGAAGACCTTATTACTCTAATTAGGGGAAGCCAGCCTTCTCCCTCTAAGAGACCAATAACTGATTTTCCTTCTGATTCTTCTGATCAGGATTCTGAAATTTCTGTTTCTTCTAATGATTAGGATTTGCCCTTATCTACCTATGAGGATTCTGATGCAGAGGTCTCCATACCCTCTGCTTCCCCTCCAGAAGATTTTTCTTTTGGTGAAACCTTGCACACTCTTAGGGAGCATTTCCGCTGGGAAAGCCAGGATTACTCTGACTCTGAAAAGAGGCTTAGGGAATTCTTACTCCTACCTCAACACAAGCCTTTAGCTATCCCTCTTGTATTGGACATTGCAGATGATGCCTTCTTGGAATCTAGCCTGGCCCCAGACACTTTACCTCCTGCTCCCAGAAAACCTGACCGGTATTACAGAGTACCTGACTCTCACAAGTTCCTCTTTAAGAATCCTACTGCGGACCCAGAGACCATTTCACATGGATCCAAAGGCATTAAGGTTACTACTGCCAAAAACCCTACCCCCTCTGATAGAGATTCCAGGGCCCTGGACAGATGGGGTAAGAAGGTGTACACTTCTGCTGCTTTGGCCATTAGGGCCTTAAACTGCCAGTTTCATATTTTAAAGTATTAGCAGCATATTACTGGACTGCTTAAACAGAAAATTATGTTGATTCCTAACTGTGCTGAAAATAAAGAATTACAGGATTTAATGCATTCTGCTGAACAATTTGGTCAACATACTTTGCAATGTGATTTTGACTCTTTAGAAGCATCTTGCAGGGCTGCTGTCAATGGGTCTGTTCTTAGAAGGCATGCTTGGCTTAAATAGCAAACTCTGCCAGATCATGTTAAAGCTAAATTACTGGATGCTCCCTTAAACAAAGACCACCTGTTTGGCAACAAAGCAGTAGTAGTACTTAAGATGGAGGAAAAAGCTAAATCTAGACATTGGCCTTCTAAGAATTGGTCCTTTCCTGTTTCTTCCAGGCCTTCTCAGTCCAAACCCAGGAACAGCAGACCACCTAGGCTACAGTCTCAAGGTACTCGCAGGCCTAAGCAGTGGGGGGCTCCCACTTCCAAAGCTGGAAGTAGTACGACACCTCCCTATGGTAAACTGTCACAATGACTTAACCTTAAACCTTCCAAGCCCTGCTCAACTGACTGCTCCCTTAAGAGGAAAAATCGCCCTGCATGCAAAAAACTGGGAACTCATTACCCAAGACAAATGGGTTTTAAATATAGTTTCCCAAGGATACAGATTCCACTTCCACTCTTTACCAACCCCAAACGGTTGGCCAGACCTACCCCCAAATCAGTGGGCAGAGGCTCAACAGCAGGTTCTCTCTCTTCTCAGTATCAGGGCTATTCAAACTGTCCCAGCAGAGGAATGGGGACAAGGTTTTTACTCAGGACTTTTCCTGGTACCCAGAAAAGACAAATCATGGCATCCTATCCTGGACCTGTCTATTCTAAACGCATTTTTGGTAATCCCAAAATTCAAAATGGTAACTCTTCATCAGCTGCTTCCCATGCTAGGCAAAAATGCCTGGTTGGCAACAGTGGACTTAAAGGAAGCTTACCTGCACATCCCAATAAGGGAATCTTGCAGAAAACGCCTATGCTTCAGAGCAGGCTACATGCACTATCAGTTCTCTGCACTGCCCTTTGGCTTATCTACTGCGCCCAGGGTATTCACAAAGTGCCTAGCTCCAGTCATTGCATTCTGCAGGCAAAGAAATATTCAAATTTACCCATACGTGGACGATTGTCTAATTCAGGCAGAAAGCCAAGACATACTATTAAATCATCTGGCATTTGTAAAGAAACTGCTAACCTCACTGGGGTACACCATAAATGAAAAGAAATCTCACCTAGTACCCTGCCAACAAATTGTATTCCTGGGAGCAAGCTTGAACACAAATTCCCAGATGGCCTACCTCACGCCAGAGAAACAAGTTTATTTGACAGCCTACTTCAAACTACTGGCCACAAAGACCCAGTTATCTGCAAGGAAAATACTGCAAGCCCTGGGGTTCATGGCCTCTTACATCCTACTAATTCCATATGCAAGATGCATCTGAGGAAACTACAATGGTATCTAAAAAGCATATGGTGTCAACATTCTCATGACCTGGAATCAGTGATCCCTATCATTCCTTGTATAAAGACATAGTTATTTTGGTGGGCAGAGGCCTGCTACCACAACAAGGGACTGCCATTCACTCTACCCCCTACCGCCCAAACCCTAACAACAGACGCATCAGACTATGCATGGGGGGCTCACTTGGCAGGGCAGTGCATTCAGGGCAAATGGAACCAGAGTCAAATGCTCCTGCATATCAATCAAAACGAAATGTTAGCTGTACAGAATTCTCTGACAGCCTTCAAGGACCATATTCTTCCAGGACAGTTATTGGTAAAGACAAACAACACCACTGTTATGTGGTACATAAGCAGGGGGGAACCCACTCGTACCCTCTTTGCAGACTAGCCATGGCTCTGTGGAACACAGCCTTGAGTTACCAAGTTCACCTACAAGCTCAATACCTGCCAGGCAAGCTAGATTCACTGGCAGATGACCCAAGGAGAAATCTCATGGACCCACATGAGTGGAAACTGGAAGCAAGGATATTCAACATTTTGAGAAACAAATGTGGGAGCCCAGAGATAGACCTGTTTGCCTCCCCTCAGAACTACCAATTGGACAAATTCTGCACAAGGACTCCCCACAGACAAGCTTGAAAAGTGGATGCCCTGTCCTTCACCTGGGAAAGCCTTTCCATTTATACCTTTCCCCCAATGTCTCTCCTCTTGAAAGTTCTGGTAGAGATCAAACAGGACAAGCCAAGGACAGTTCTCATTGCACCAGACTGGCCCCGCCAACACTGGTACCCCCAATTGCGCAGTATGTCACTGCTGGAACCATGGCACCTGTCTCAGATCCCTTCCCTGCTGTCCCAGCAGGAGGGCCAGATTCTGCACCCTCAGCTTCAAACCCTGAACCTTGCAGTCTGGCTAATTAACTGAGCTCTGCAATACCCTCCCTCAGTAAGCAAGTGCTGGATGTCATTCTGGAGGCAAGGAGGCCTAGTACTAGAAAATCCTATGCTGAAAAGTGGAAAAGATGCTGTTCCTGGAGCCAGATTCGGGGGATGGGCACAACAGTGCCCAGCTTACTGCATATTCTTCAGTACTTAACAGAGATGCTCCACAAGGGCCTTTCCTTCTCATCTATTAAAATTCATGCCTCAGCCATTTCATCACATTACAATACTGAGCCACCCCTCTTCTCTCACCTCCTGCTGAAGCAATTCCTCAGAGGGGCCAAAAATGTAAGACCTTCCAGGAGAGCCCCTACTCTAGCCTGGGACATTAACTTTGTAATGGAAACGCTCACTCTACCTCCTTTTGACCTAGCTGCAACTGCAGAGTTGAAATTCCTTTCTTGGAAAACAGGCTTCCTTCTAGCCATCACTTCAGCAAGAAGCATGTCTGGATTACAGGCCCTCATGGCAGTGGAGCCCTTCATCATCTTCCATGCAGACAGGGTGTCCCTCAGGATCAATCCTTCCTTTATGCTCAAGGTGGTATCCAGTGTGGCCCTTAATCAGTCCATTCATTTGCCAACATTCTTTTCTAATCCACAGAACAAAGGGGAAGGAACACTGCACACCTTGGACGAGCACAGACAATGTAGATTTTATTTGGACAGGACTAAGCCTATCAGGAAAACTGAACAGCTGCTAGTTGCCTTTGCTACAGGGGCAGAGGGGAAGACCATTTCAAAGCAAACCATTTCTAAGTAGATAGGCCATTGCATTCATTAATGCTATAAGCACCATGGAAAACCTACCCCACAGGAGGTAAGATCACATTCCACCAGGGCTGCATCTACTTCAGCAGCCTTTCCAAGAGGTGTTCCTACCATGGACATCCTAGAAGCTGCTACCTGGAGCTCTGTACATACCTTCACCAAGCATTACCACTTGCCTATTTTTTTTCTAAATCCAGAGCTGGTTTTGCCACTGCAGTCTTGTAGGGCTTAATAACTGGTCCTAATGCTCTCTAACTGCCTCCTCCCTTCCTTAGGTTTGGGAATCTACCCAAATGTAATGACTCCAACAGTGAAACACGAAGAACATAGTACAGTTGTGTACACTTGCCATAAATGTAGATGTTCGAGTGTATTCACTGTTGCAGTCCTAGTAACCCTACCTCCAGCTTTCTGACTTCTATTGGCTATACCTTTCTTCTTGTTTACTGTATTTAAACTTTCTGGTGTGTTTGCTTTTTGTTGGATGTGTAACCTTGTATATAATTGCTTCCCATTATGGGGGGCATCTGACATTTGGGGCAAGAAAAACTGATGTAATGGCGTCGGCTGCATGCTTTATACCCCTGACTACCTGACGTCATGGAAGAAGAGACAGCAACTGACGCAGGACCCAAGACTTTGATAATCAGGCCGGCTGAGGGCTACCTGCAGGCAGATAACCCAAATGTAATGATTGCAACAGTGAATACACTCGAACATCTACTTTTATGGTAAGTGTACATAACTGTCTTTCTCTGCTTTGCCTTTTGGTCTTTCTACAGCTCCAAAGGTCTTTATCAATGTTTTACCCCTGTGGTAATCTTCTGCAGACTTCAAGGAGTTCAAATATTTCCAACCCCTGCTTCAAATCTTCACTTCACTAATCTCCTGCTATGCAGTGTGGATTTCACTCTCAATCTCAGAAGTCTGTGTTGACTTTTTCTGTTGACCAAGTGTCCCTTAGTTGCAGGACTCAGACCATTCCATTGAAGGCTTGCCTCTTGCCTCCCATAGTCCTGTCTTTGACTGCTTATTTCCAATTCCTTCTATCCCTTCCAGGTCTTCCTACAAGGGAATTTCTCAGAGCTCTGGGATACATGGCATCCACCATTCCCATGGCTCCCTTTGCCAAACTACATATGAGGAAATGTCAGTGTTATCTCCAAACTGTTTGTATCTGGTTCCTGTCTTTCCTTGTCTCAAGCTTGAGCTTTGCTGGTGGATTCGCCAGATTTCCCTGAGTCTAGGTCTGCCTTTTCAGGTTCCTCTCCCTATTTAGGATGTGTAAGTGGATGCTTCCGATCAAAGTTGGGGAACCTCTTCCAACACCCTTAGAGTTCATGGTCTTTAGTATCATCAACAACTGACAGACCATGTCAACATAAAAGAGATGAGGGCTGTAATTTTAACTCTCCAGTTCTCTCACTCCCTTTGGGTTACTGGTCCTCTTAAGGATTTTGCAGACAATACTGCAGTCATTTGGTACATAAACAAACATGGAGGCACAAACTCTCCTTTCCTTTGCAGGCTGTTTCTTCAGGCTTGGAATTTTGCAGTCCACCATTACTTGGTTTTTCAGGCAGATGTTCTTCATGTTTCACTGTTGCAGTCATTACATTTGGGTAATCTGCTGGCAGATTGCCCTCAGTCTGCCTGATTAATAAAGTCTTGGGTCCTGCGTCGGTTGCTGTCCCTTCTTCCATGACGTCAGGGGTATAAAACATGCAGTCGATGCCATTACATCAGTCTTTCTTGCCGCACGGTGCCGGAAGCAGTTCGCAAGTGCCAGTCGGTCGACTCTTGAAATTTTCGTTTTCGAGTTTCAGAACCAAAGTCAACTAAAAGCTAAGTACCCCATTGGGGAAACTTTTTCTTGCTCCTTTCTGATGTCAGTAAAAGTTAATAATTGTATTACTTATGGGAAGCAAATACCTCATAAGGATTTTCATTTGTACTGTATTCCTTGCCTAAGCCCTGACCACAACGTACCTTGCTGTCGGTTTTGTGCTTTATTTAATCAGTGCACTATCTGTCGTCGGTACATTTTTGCTTCCAAATATTTCGGTTCTCGGTTTAATTATCCAGAAATGACATTGGTTAGCCATCTGACTACCGGAATACCGAAAAAACGCAAAGAAAAAGACAGAGACAGGCCGTTGAGGTCCAAAACTGCCGACGACGCTTCTCCTAAGCCAGTCGCCAGTTCGCCGGTACTCACTGAGGCACTTTTGCAGCCCTTGATATCCGCTATTTCTGATTCGCAGGCCTCTATTGAGACCCATTCGGAGTCCGGTATGCCACGAGATGCTTCACCTGTGGAACCCGCGCATGTCTCTAGCTTGGATGGGTCCGGAGCCACTGTGCAGGGACCAGCTTCTGAGGGTGTATTCAGGCCTACAGACTTGCATATTAAACCGACACCACCTTCAATATTAAGGGCAAAATCTCGATGTATGTCTAAAAAAAGACGGCCAGGCCACATGTTCAGGCCCCTATGCCTAAAAAGCAAATGATCAAAATGGCTGAAGATTTAATTACTCTAATGAGGGGTAGTCAACCCCCCCCCCCCCTTTCTAAGAGGCCTAGGGCTGAACTTGACTATGAATCTTCTGAACAGGACTCTTTCTTCTGACTCTTCTAATGAACAGGATTTGTTCATACCTACTTATGAGGGCTCTGATGCAGATGATTCCATTCCTTCTGCTTCTCCCCCTGAGGATTTTTCTTTTGGGGAAACTTTACATACCTTAAGGGAGCATTTCCACTGGGAAAGTCAGGATTTTTCTGAATCTAAAAAGAGGCTTAGGGATTTCCTTCTTTTTCCTCCGCATTGGCCTTTGGCTATACCTCCTGTATTAGACATTGTTGATGTGTTTTCAGAATCCAGTATATGGCCCCTGATTCCCTGCCTCCGGCCCCCTGTAAACCAGACAGATACTACAGGGTTCCTGACTCCTACAAATTCCTTTTCAAAAATCCTGTTGCGGACCCTGAAACCATATCTCAGGGGCCCAAGGGTATTAAGGCTTCTACAGCTAAAAATCCTACCCCTTCTGATAGAGACTCCAGGGCGCTGGTTAGATGGGGTAAAAAGGTTTATACTTCTGCAACCTTGACATTCAGGGCTTTAAACTGTCAATTCCATATGTGAAAATATCAACTGCATATCATGGGAATGCTTAAACAGAAAATGATGTTGATTTATGACTGTGTGGAAAATAAGGATTTAGAGGATTTATTGCATTCAGCTGAACAAGTTGGAAAACATACTTTGCAATGTGGTTTTGATTCTCTGTAGGCCTCTTGCAGGGCTGCTGTTACTGGGTCTGTGCTTAGAAGGCATGCTTGGCTTAAGGAGCAATCTTTGCCTGATCGTGTTAAAGCAAATCTGTTGTATGCTCATTTGTAGCAGGACCTTCTGTTTGGCAGTAAGGGTGAAGAAGTTCTAAAAAAGATGGAAGATAAAGCTAAATCTATGCAAACTGTGAAATATTTCTTACAAGTACAACCTCCAAGATTTAGTAGGCACTGGCCTACTAAGAACTGGTCCTTTCCAGCTCCTTCCAGAGCCAATCAAGCCAAACCCAGACATTCCAAAACCACCAGGTTTCAGTCCAAAGGGACTTTCAGAACTAAGCAATGGGGTGCCTCCGCTTCCAAATCTGGAAATAACAAGACACCTACCTATGGTAAACAGTCTCAATGACTTTCCTTTAAAAGTACTAAGCACTTACCTCTTAGCCGCCCCTTTGGGGGGAAAACTGGCTCTTCATGCAAAAAATGGCAACTTATAACCCAGGACAAATGGGTTTTAAATATAGTGTCCCAGGGATACAGATTTCATTTTCACACGTTGCCAACTCCAAACGTATGGCCAGACCTGTCCCCAAATCAGTGAGCAGAGGCTCAGAAACAAGTACTTTCCCTCTTAAACATGGGGGCAATTCAACTAGTACCAGAAGAGGAAAAGGGACAAGGTTTCTATTCCAGACTCTTCCTGGTACCCAGAAAAGACAAATCATGGCGTCCAATTCTGGACCTGTCTACTCTAAACACCTTTCTGGACATTCCAAAATTCAAGATGCTGACTCTTCACCAGTTACTTCCTATGTTAGGCAAAGATGCCTGGTTGGCAACTCTAGATTTAAAAGAGGCTTACCTGCATATCCCAGTCAGGGAATCTTGCAGAAGATACCTACACTTCAAAGCAGGCTACTTGCATTATCAGTTCCTTGCACTGCCCTTTGGCTTATCTACTGTGCCCAGGGTATTTATAAAGTGCCTGGTTCCAGTAATTGCATTTTGCAGGCAAAGAAATATTCAAATATATCCATACCATACGTGGACAATTGTCTAATTCAGGCAGAAAACAAGGCTATTCTTCTAAAACATGGCGTTTGTAAAAAGGGTTCTAACTTGTCTAGGGTACACCATAAACGAAAAGAAATCACAACTGGTACCCTCTCAAAAAATTACATTCCTGGGTGCAAGCTGGAATAGAACTGCCCAGATCGCTTTCCTTACACCAGAAAAGCAAATTCATTTGGTGACTTACTTCAAACAGGTGGCCACAAAAACCCTGCTATCTGCAAGACAAATACTGCAAGCCTTGGGGTTCATGGCCTCCTGCATTCTTCTAATTCCATATACAAGACTGCATATGAGGAAACTTCAGTGGTACTTAAAAAGTTTATGGAGTCAACATTGTCACCGCCTGGAAACAATGATTCCTATCATACCTTGCCTGCAACTACAGTTCCTATGGTGGGAAGAAGCCTGCCACCAAAACATGGGACTGCCATTCACACCACCCCCTGCCGCCCAAACCCTAACTACAGATGCATCAGACTATGCATGGGGGCTCATCTGGCAGGGAAGTGCATTCAGGACAAATGGAGCACAAATCATATGCACCTTCATATCAATCAAAAAGAAATGTTAGCTGTACAGAATGCACTGACAGCCTTCAAGGACTACCTTCATCGAAGACAACTAATGGTAAAGACGAACAACACCACAGTTATGTGGTACATAAACAAGCAGGGGGGTACACATTCCTACCCCCTCTGCACACTAGCCATGGCATTGTGAAACACGACCTTGAGCTATCAAGTACAACTACAAGCTGAATTCCTGCCAGGAAACTGAATATTCTGGCAGCCAAACTAAGCAGAAATCTCATGGACCCACACGAATTGAAACTGGAACCACGTATTTTCAACATGTTGACACACAAATGGGGGAGCCCAGACATAGGTCTTTTTGCCTCACCCCAGAACTACCAGTTGGACAAATTTTGCACAAGAACTCCTCACAAAAAAGCCTGGAAAGTGGATGCTCTGTCCTTCAGCTGGAAAAACTTATCAGTCTATGCTTTTCCCCCTCTGCCTCTTCTCTCCAAAGTTCTACTAAAAGTCAAACAGGACAAACCAAAAATTATTTTGATTGCTCCAGACTGGCCTCGCCACACTGGTACCCAGTCCTACGCAGTCTGTCACAAATTTCTCCATGGCACCTGCCTTAGACACCTTCCTTATTGTCTCAGCTGGAGAACCAAATTCTGCACCCTCCGCTCCAAACATTGAATCTTACAGCTTGGCTAATCATTTAAATTCCCCCTTAGCATCCCTCAGAAAACCTGTGGTGGATGTCATTTTGGAGGCGAGAAGGCCTAGTACTAGAAAATCATATGCTGACAGATGGAAACTATTCTGTACCTGGAATCAGTCTCAAGGGATGAGCACAGCACTGCCCAGTTTACCTCAGATTTTGCAATACTTAACTGAGATGCTTCACAAGGGCCTGTCTTTCTCTTCCATAAAAATCCATGCCTTAGTCATTTCAGCTCATTACAACACAGAACCCTTTCTCTTCTCTCATCCTCTGCTAAAGCAGTATCTCAGAGGTGCCAAAAACTTGAGACCTCCCAGGAGAGCTCCAAACCCTGCCTGGGACCTTAACTTTGTATTGGAGAAACTCACTCTACCTCCTTTCGAGCCAGCTGCTACTGCAGACTTAAAATTTCTTTCCTGGAAAACAGCCTTCCTTTTAGCAATCACTTCAGCTAGAAGGATTTCTGAATTACAGACCCTTATGGCAGTGGAGCCTTTCATCATCTTTCATGCGGACAGGGTGTCACTCAGGACCAATCCATCCTTCATGCCCAAGGTAGTATCCAGTGCGACTCTTAATCAGTCCATTCATTTGCCAGCTTTCTTTCCCAATCCATAGAACAAGGGGGGAACGGATTCTGCATTCATTGGATGTACACAGACAACTTAGATTTTACTTGGACGGGACTAAATCTCAAAAGAAAATCTGAACAACTGCTGGTAGCATTTGCTACAGTGGCAGAGGGAAAGGCTATTTCAAAGCAAACCATTTCTAAATGGATAAGCCATTGTATTCATTTGTGCTATAAGCACCATGGAAAACCTATCCCCCAGGGGATCAGATCTCATTTCACCAGGGCTGCGTCTACTTCTACAGCCTTTCTTAGAGGTGTTCCTACCAGGGATATCCTAGAAGCTGCTACCTGGAGTTCAGTTCATACTTTCACCAAGCATTATCACTTACCAATTTTCTCTAAATCCCGAGCTGGCTTTGCCACTGCTGTTTTGCAGGGCCTTATAGCCGGTCTTAATGCTGTATAAATCCATCCTCCAAACCATAGCTTTGGGAATCTACCAAAATGTATTGACTGCAACAGTGAAACACAAAGAACATAGTAAAGTTGTGTACACTTGCCATAAATGTAGATGTTCGAGTGTATTCATTGTTGCAGTCCTGGTTACCCTCCCTCCAGCCCCCTGTTTTTTCTCTTACTATGCCTCTACTTTCTTTTACTATACTTAAAAGCCTTTTTGGTGTATTTGCTTTTGTTTGGAGGCATATTTTTGTTTTTTTTAATTATTTATATATTTTGCTCCCCATTTGGGGGGGCACCTGACATCTGGGGCAAGAAAAACTGATGTAATGGCGTCGGCTGCATGTTTTATACCCCTGATGACCTGACGTCATGGAAGAAGGGACAGCAACCGACGCAGGACCCAAGACTTTGTTAATCAGGCTGACTGATGGCAACCTGCCAGCAGATTACCCAAATGTAATGACTGCAACAGTGAATACACTCGAACATCTACATTTATGGTAAGTGTACACAACTGTACTCTTACATTCCTTCAGAGCACATTCTTGTGGCAGACTCTTTGAGCAGGTCCAGGACAAATCCTCATGAATGAATGCTTCATAGGGAGGTCTTTCTGAACATTGTACGTTGTTGGAGTATTCTTCAAATAGGTCTTTTTGCCTTCCCTCTGAACAGACAACTTCCCCTGTTCTGTTCAAGAGTGCCAGGTCCTCTGTCTTGGAAAGTAGACACCATGTCTTTTTCTTGAAACTGGATGTATCTCTATGCCTAGCCCCTTCTTCCTCTTCTACCAAAGGTCCTGCACAAGATCACGTGGGACAGGCCTAAAATCTTGCTGTTGACTCCTCCTTGAACCAAACAGCACTAGTTCCCCCTTCTATTTCATCTGGCCAGGACAGTCATCACAAGTTACCTCACAGGATATATGATCTCACACAACGCAAGGGATCTCTCATTCACCCTCACTTCCCTACCCTTCACTTGACGCTTTGGATGATAGGGTTTTGATTCCATTTAGACACCAGTTTTATGAGGATGTGCTTTGGGCTTTGCGGGAAGCCAGAAAACCCACTAATAGAAATTCCTATGTGACTAAATGGAAGAGATTTTCTGTTTGGTGTTTCATACATGACCTGGACACATTTTTGTGGGTATTCCTACGGTGCTTTCTTATTTGTGTGAGTTGATCAATTCTGGCTTGGCATATTCATCTGTTAAACTCATGTGTTATTCACTTTCACTTGTCTGCCTCTGAATCTACCTCTGGCTTCTAGTTTTGAAGTCAATTTCTGAGAGGCGTCCTTCATGTTCAGCCTTCAAAAAAGTCTATTCCACCTTCATGAGACCTTAATTTTGCTCTTGAGAAATTGATAGTCTCCTTTTAAACCTGTATTTTCCTCTTCTGTACAACATTGTACTTGGAAGACTATTGTTAGTGGATCTTATTTCTGCCAAGAGGGCCTCTGGACCCCAAGCACTAGTAGCAGTTTGAACTTTTTTGTTTTTGTTTTGTTTTGTTTTCACAAGGACAGGGTGTCTCTTCATACAAGTCTATTTTCTGCTGAAGGTGGTTAATGATTTGCCCTTAAATCAGTCCATTCATCTTCCTTCTTTTTTTCCCCTTCTCCAAAGAATCCTACTCTGACAGCTCAAATATTACCTAGACAAGACAAAACATGTCAGGAAATCTGAGTAGCTGTTTGTTTCCTTTCACAGCAGGAAATTGGGCTTGGCAATGTCTAAGCAAACCATCTCCTCTTGGATTTCTAAGGCCATTTCTTCTTAATATTTTTTCATGGCAAACAGCTTTTTTCTGTTTGTGCTCATTCTACATAGGCAGTGGCCTCTTCTGATGTTTTTTTTCTTCTTCATCAGTCTGGATAGTAGATCCATTTTGGAAGCTGCTTCTTGGTCTTATGCTTACACTTTCACCAAATATTACAAGTTGGATGTTGTTTCTAGGTCCAGGGTGAGTTTTGCCAGGGCCATACTTCATGGTTTTTTAGGTGTTCCTCTGAGGCTTCCTTTTTCCATACTTTCCAGTAGCTTTTGTACTCTCCCGTGAATGAATACTGCAACAGTGATGAGGAATGATATAGTACAGTTGTGTAAAGTCATCTTATAACTCTAGATGTCCTACCTTCTCACTGTTTTCAGTTCTTCCCTCCTACCCCTGTTACATTCTTTTGCATTCCTTGTGACTGAGGGGTCTTTCTAACATCCTTTCCTCTCCTACTTCCCTTCCAGGCTGTACATGTTGTTGTCCCCTGGGGTTGCTCTTTTTCTCCTAGGTCACTTCAATTCTGAAGAATAGAAGCTTGTACGTCACATTTGTACCTTATGTCTTGCGCTTAGAACATAAATCTGACATACGGCGCTTGAATGGTATAAAGGTTTTGGTATGCTGACTGAACATTTTGCTATCCTCAGCAGGATATCCCAAAGAGTGAAGAATACTGCAGCATTGAGAAGTAGGACATCTACTTTTACAGTAAGATCTTATACAAATGTACGTTTTTGTTTACTGATAAATACTAAAAAAAAATGTATTTTTATTTATTTTTTATTTTACATTTGTTGACCGGGCTAGTCTAACTGGATATATGTCCATTTTCAGTAGAGGCCCGGGGAGAAAAGCTCCTGCAAGTTACAAAGACAAGTATACAATATAACAGTAGACAAGTTTACAGAAAAATCGTTAGATACAGTAAAAAAATGACATGAAATAAAAACACTTAGTAACAATTTTAGTAAGGGATACTCATAAAAAAGAAGTAAGACTTTTTTTTTTTTTTTTTTTGTTATGAGGTTAGAAGATAGGGAAAGAGCAGTAGTTATCAGATGAGAGTAGAAGTTCACTTTTATCAGGGAAGTATACACTATAGTAGCATGAGCAATAGGAACCAAGTTTAGTTATGAAATTTTTGTATATTGGGTATAATCAGTCAGGGTTGGAGCAGGGACACAGCCAATGATTCTTTAGATATTCTTTAAGATGCTTTTTGAATAGATGTGTGGAGGCCAGAGAAGACAGTTCAGTTGGAAGTTGATTCCAGCTTTTACCTACTGTGTTGGAAAAGAGTGAGTCCCCTGCTTTGTTGTTTGATTTGACATTAGAAACTAGAGGTTTGCTTGCTGAGCGAAGTGTAGGGAGATTTTTGTAGGGGGCGATTAGATTAGTGAGGATTGGTGTGTTATTGGGGTGATAGAGGATTTTTGGGGTTATCACAAGTTGCTGATAGAGTAGCTTATTATTCAGTTCAAGCCATCCCAATTGTTTGAGGTTATGACAGTGGTGAGTTCTATAGGGGGAACAGGTAGCAAATCTAGCTATGTTATTATGACAGGTGGAAAGTTTGTTAATGTTATTTCTAGATAAATTAGTATAAATTGCAGAAGCATAGAAGAGGGTAGAGGAAAGGTGGGTCTGCGCAAGAGTAATTCTGGCTGGAGGGGTAAGGAAGGGCTTGATTCTATAGAGAGCGCCTAATTTTTTGTTGACAGTTTTTATTGTTGAATTAATGTGTTCATCGAAGCTAAGGGAGTTGTCAATTGTAACTCCCAGTAAGCGGGTAGAGGTATCCGGGACTATATTAGTGCCATTGCTAGAGGTTACTATGAAGTTAGGGATAGACGACTTAGGATTAGGAGCAAAGAGTAGTAGTTTTGTTTTTTTTGAATGTTAATGCACCCAAATGGGATCACCAGATGTTCATCGTGTTACCCTGCTGCAGTCATCACACTTGGGTTATCCTGTCGTCAGGCGGACCCGCAGTTGGACGGATTTCCAAAGTCTTGGTCCAACGTCAGTTGTTGTCGCCTCATCCCTGACGTCAGAGCGCCAGGGGTACATATACTGCAACAGACGCCATTTTCTTCAGTCTTTCTTGCCGCGCAGTGCCCGAAGCAGAAGCAGTTCGCAAGTGCCGGTCGGCCAACTCCTGAGATTGTCGAATTCGAATTTCAGACCGAAGTCTTCTATAAAGCTAAGTACCCCGTTGGGGAAACTTTTCTTGCCTCAGACCGATATCAGAAAAAGTTAACAATTGTATTTCTTGTGGAAGCAAATAACTCATAAGGATTTTCATTCTTATTGCATACCTTGCCTAGGCCCTGATCACGACGTCACTTCTTGTCGTTTTTGTGCTAGGTTTAATAAGCGTACTATTAAAAGGCGATTTGATTTCGCACAACACTTTTTTGGTAGAAAATTTAACTATAACATGCCGTCGGAGCTACCGACTACCGGCGTGCACAAAAAACGCAGGGACAAGGACAGACAGCCAAGGCCTAAACCCGATTCCGAGGCCTCGGTTGATCCGGTCTCCGGTTCTCCGGTTATCAGTGAGGCTCCGACGCAGCCCCTGACTACCGCAGTCCTGGAACCCGAGACCGCTACAGATATTTTGACGGAATGTACTAGGCCGACGCAGCCTTTTACTTCAGGCCCTTCCGACGATATACTTTCTAAGGACGTCGGTGCTTCGGAAGCGCCATCGGTTTCTGAGGGCGTTCTCAGACCGACGACTCTCACAGTCAAAACATTTTCTAAGTCTAAGACTCCTTCTAAAGCTAAAAAGACTACACTTCAGTCTCCTGTTCAAGGCCCTATGCCTAAGAAACAGATGCTCAAAATGGCTGAAGATTTGATTTCTCTTATCAGGGGTTCACAGCCTCCTCCTGACAAAAGGCCTAGACAAGAGGAAGATTCTGCTTCTTCTGAGCAACTGTCTATTTCTTTGGATTCCTCTGAAGACCAATACTATTCCTACTCTCCTTATGAAGATTCTGATGCTGAGGACTCTATTCCCTCAGCTTCCCCTCCTGAAGACTACTCTTTTGGGGAAACTTTACACACTATGAGGGAACATTTCCACTGGGAAGATCAGGATTTCTTTGATTCCAAGAAAAGGCTCAGAGAGTTTCTTTTACTCCCCCAACACAGACCTCTAGCCATCCCACCTGTTTTGGACATTGTGGATGATGTCTATTTAGAATCCAGTTTCAACCCAGACTCTCTACCTTCTGCTCCGGCTAAGCCTGACAGATACTACAGAGTACCTGATTCCCACAAATTTCTTTACAAAAGCCCAGTAGCTGATCCAGAGACCATCTCCCAGGGTCCCAAGGGGGCTAAGTCTTCCATGGCTAAAAACCCAGTACCTTCTGAGAGGGACTCAAGAGCACTAGACAGGTGGGTGTAGAAGGTTTACACCTCAGCCACATTAGCTATGAGAGCACTAAATTGCCAATTTCATATGCTCAAGTATCAGCAGTTTCTAATCTCTCAGTTAAAACAAAAGATAACCTCCCTTCCCCAACAATCTGAATTGAAAGACGTACAGGATTTGTTGCACGCCACCGAGCAGGTGGGCAAACATACCTTACAATGTGGGTTTGATTCTTTGGAGGCCTCCTGCAGAGCAGCTGTCACTGGATCAGTTATACGTAGGCATGCCTGGTTAAAGGAACAAAGTCTACCTGATATGTCAAAGCAAAACTACTGGATGCACCCTTACAGCAGGATGTTCTTTTTGGAGTTAAAGCAGAAGAAGTGCTAAAGAAAATGGAAGATAAGGCGAAATCAATGCAGACAGTCAAAGATTTCCTACAGGTACAACCTCCTGGCTTCAGCAGAAACTGGCCAACAAAAAATTGGTCCTTTCCAGCCACTGACAGACCTCAGAGGGGTAAATACAGGCGCCCAAGGGGCAGAGGACAACCACAAGCCCAGTATAAACCTCGCCAATGGGGCACTCCAACCCAGAAAGGAGGGAGAAGACAGGTCTCAACCCACCAGAAGGCAAACTCAATGAGTTGCACCTCAACTGGCCAAACAAAGCTCTTTTGTTAGCCCCCTTGGGGGAAAACTAGCACTTTTTGCAGACAACTGGCACATGGTCACAAAGGACAAATGGGTCCTAGACATAATTTTACGAGGATACAGATTCCACTTTCACACCTTGCCAATGAAAAGAGGAGTGCCAAACCTGCCACAAAATCAATGGGCAGAGGCTCAAAAGCAAATTACAGCTCTCATGGACATGAGAGCCATTCAACTGGTACTTACTCGAGAGCAAGGCCAAGGATTTTACTCAAGGCTCTTTCTAGTACCCAAAAAGGACAATGCTTGGAGACCAATTCTGGATCTTTCAATTCTAAACACTTACCTACAAGTCCCAAAATTCAAGATGCTAACACTACAGCAGCTACTTCCCATGTTGGGCAAGGAAGCATGGCTGGTAACGTTGGACCTCAAGGAAGCATACCTGCATGTCCCTATCAGACAAAGTTGCAGAAGATACCTCCGTTTCGTTGCAGGTTCGTCCCATTACCAATTCTCTGCACTGCCCTTTGGCTTATCTACTGCGCCCAGAGTTTTCACAAAATGCCTGGCACCAGTAATTGCATACTGCAGACAAAGAGGAATTCAAATATATCCATACCTGGACGACTGCCTCATCCAAGCAGAAAGAAAAGACATTCTCTTACATCATCTGGCTTTTGTGAAGCATCTACTAAATTGTCTGGGGTACACAGTAAACGAAAAGAAGTCAAAACTAGTACCCTCACAAAAATGACATTCCTGGGTGCCAGCTTGGACACAACGGCCCAGAAGGCTTATCTTACACCAGACAAGCAACTACAACTGACTCAATATTTCAAGACAATGGCAACAAAGACCCAATTAACTGCAAGAAAAATTCTGCAGGCTTTGGGCTTCATGGCATCTTGCATTCTGATAATACCATTTGCAAAACTGCATATGAGGAAATTACAGTGGTACCTAAAAAGTGTATGGTCTCAACACAGCCACAGCTTGGACACAGTGATATCTCTCATTCCCTGCCTTCAACAGGAATTTCTATGGTGGGCACAGGCATGTCACCTCAACAAGGGTCAGCCTTTCACCTTGCCCCCAACCAGGCAAACTATCACAACAGACGCTTCAGACTATGCCTGGGGGGCACACATGGCAGGGCAATGCATTCAAGGCCTATGGACTGCAGAACAAAGAAAACTGCACATAAATCAAAAAGAGATGCTAGCTGTACAAAAAGCTCTGACCGCATTCAAGGATCTTCTACATCCAGGACAACTTGCAATAAAGACGGACAACAACACAGTAATGTGGTACATAAACAAACAAGGGGGCACACATTCCTACCCTCTTTACAGGCAAGCAATAATCTTATGGAACACAGCTCTGGCCTACCAAGTCCAGTTACAAGCTCAATTCCTGCCAGGACAGAAAAACACTTTGGCAGACGTCCTAAGCAGAAACATCAAAGATCCCCACGAGTGGAAGCTAGACCCACAAATATTTACAATGATAACTCAAAAATTGGGCCTACCAAATATAGACCTGTTTGCCAGTCCTCAAAACTACCAACTGACAAAATTTTGTACAAGGACATTCCACCATCAAGCTTGGAAAGTGGACGCTGTCTCCTTCAGTTGGAAAAACCTGACAGCATATGCCTTTCCTCCATTACCTCTTCTCACAAAGGTTCTTTTGAAGGTCAAAAAGGAGAAACCTCGACTGATTCTCATAGCCCCAGACTGGCCACGCCAGCACTGGTACCTGCTATTGAAGAATATGGCTCACAGCCCACCATGGATATTGCCTCAAATACCTCATTTGCTCACGCAGCAAAACAAAACAGATTCTACACAGCCAGTTAAAAACCTTAAACCTGGCTGCATGGCGAATCTTTTAAACATCCAACCAGCCCCTCTTTCACAAGCTGTTCTGGATGTTATTCTGGAAGCCAGGAGGCCAAGCACCAGGAAGGCTTACTCGGACAAATGGAAAAGATTTTCTGCCTGGAACCAAGCTAAAGGCCAAGACACAACTCAGCCTCATATGCCTCACATTCTGCAGTAATTAGCAGAGATGTTGCACGAAGGACTTTCCTTCTCCTCAATTAAAATCCATGCTTCAGCTATTTCAGCTCACTACGACACAAATCCACCTTTATTTTCACATCCTCTTCTAAAGCAGTTCCTCAGAGGGGCAAAAAACATTAGACCACCTAGAAGAGCTCCTACACCAACATGGGACCTCAACTTTGTTCTGGAAAAACTAACGTTACCTCCCTTTGAACCAGCTTTCTCTGCAGACCTTAAGTTCCTATCTTGGAAGACTGCCCTGCTCCTGGCAATAACTTCTGCTAGGAGAGTCTCAGAATTACAGGCACTAATGGCAGTGGAACCTTTCCTCATTTTCCATCAAGACAGAGTTTCTCTACGAACTATTCCTTCCTTCATGCCTAAGGTGGTTTCCAGTGTAGTTTTAAATCAAACCATCCATCTACCCACCTTCTTTCCCAATCCACAGAACAAAGGTGAGAGAATCTTGCATTCCTTGGACATTTACAGGCAGCTTCGTTACTACTTGGACAAAACTAAGGCTTTCAGAAAAACTGACCAGCTCTTTGTATCCGATGCTACAGCTTCTCAAGGGAGGGCTATATCCAAACCATTTCTAAATGGATAGGCCATTGCATACGGTTCTGTTATACCCATCATGGGAAACCAGTTCCTACTACCATTAGATCCCACTCTACCAGGGCAACAGCTACCTCTACAGCCTTTCTCAGAGGGGTCCCTACCAAGGAAATTTTAGAAGCTGCAACTTGGAGTTCAGAACACACCTTCACCAAACACCATCACCTACCTCTTTATTCTAAGTCCAGGGCAGGCTTCGCCACTGCAGTTCTGCAGGGCCTCATTGCCTCCACTAACCCTCTATGATACCTCCACCCTGCCTTAGCTTTGGGACTCAACCCAAGTGTGATGACTGCAGCAGGGTAATACGATGAACATAGTACAGTTTTGTACCTACCATAAATGTAGATGTTCGAGTGTTCACCCTGCTGCAGTCCAGGTTACCCTCCCTCCAACCCCTCTGATCTTTTGGCTAAATCTCTGCTATGCCTTACTGATGTATTTGCTTATAGCTGAAGGGATTTTGTGTTTGTACAGTGTTCACACCGTTTGGTACTAATTTTGATCACCTTTTTGGGGGCACCTGACATCTGGAGCAAGAAAAACTGAAGAAAATGGCGTCAGTTGCAGTATATGTACCCCTGGCACTCTGACGTCAGGGATGAGGCGACAACAACCGACGTCGGACCAAGACTTTGGAAATCCGGCCAACTGCCGGACCGTCTGACGACAGGATAACCCAAGTGTGATGACTGCAGCAGGGTGAACACTCGAACATTTATGCATTACCATACATTTATGGTAGGTACAAAACTGTACTATTTAAAGGATCTAGTTTTATCTTGAATGCAAGGATGTACTGGTTGTAACTGAAAATGACTAAGCCTGGTTTGTGGTAATAGTGCGCTGATAAAGCTTATACAGGAAAACAGGGCATTTATATATATCCATAACTTACCAGCTTAATATTTCAAGGATATATGTGTCAGCTAAGATGCGGTGGTGCAGCGGTAGCGTTGTTGCCTCACAGCAAGAGGTTCTCCCGTTCGATTCTCGGCTGGAGTGCGGGGAGTGCCTTCTGTGTGGAGTCTGCATGTCCTCCCCGCAGTTGGGTGTGCGTTTGAAAGACATGCGTAAATGGGCCTTCGTTGAAGGTTGAACATCGAGCTGGCACCTCGGCGTTCGTGAAAATCTACTGCCAATCATTAGCGGACCGGAGTTCCGCTGTAGCGACCCCTAACCGGGAAAAGCCGAAAGACAACAACAACATGTGTCAGCTAAGATGAAGTTCTTTGTTGACTTGCTCTTTAATATTGTGTGAGTTGCTCAGTTGTTTGAAAGTGTTAAGAATGGTTGCTGAATTTTATAGGCAGCTGTACATCATAGTTTTTGTTTTTGTCTTGAGACAAATTCATGGCTTGGGAAGCTAAGGCTTGAAATAAACAGGGTGAAAACACTGCCATCAGATTTAGTTTGATAATTTGAATGCATGCCTAGCTGTCAGAGATTTCAGCAAAAGGGAATCATAGTTTATGGGTGATATCCATATTTTAATTTTGTTTAAGCCATTTTCCAGAGTTTTAATCCATTGGATGACCGTGTCTAAAAATGTTCCCACATTCTCTGTCCAGTTTCATTATACAGTAATTCACATTCATTGTGACTTGTTTACCTAGTCGTTTACTACACCAGTCCTTGTCAGCTTTTTATAACCCAACTCAGTTGGCTGCTTTTCCAGGTAGATGGTTTGGAAAAAAATGAAGGGCCAGTTTTGAATGAACAAGTGCTGTTTTAGAAATTGCTTTAAAAATTGTTCTTTTCACAAACCACATAAGTGTGCATTGGACACTTCTAGTTTCATGATAAAGATTTCAGAAAGTATTTTAGGAACTATAAGGTACATAATTTTTTATTTTATTTACCTGGAGCTGCGTAAACAGTCAACAGAATTAAACTGACATTTCCATATTCGTGTTTTGCTTGCATATTTGTCCTTTTAGTACAGCATTGATGTCTTTGTTTAAAAGGTTCACTGTCAGTCATTGTTCATCACTGGTGTAATTTACTTCCCAGAAACATAAACTGCACTTCTAGTAATCATATGTTATTGCAGTTCAGATGTTCATAGTAAACCTTGCAGGAAGCGAGTTAATTACTACATGTCTACCATGTACAAAAATGCATTGGTGCTTATCACGTGCAGTATTTTGATGTATTGAATTTGTGGTACAGTGTAACTTGCATATTGTCACATTTTTGACATCCGGAAACCAGTGGATCATTTCGTTTAGTGCTGAAAACTAAAGTTTTATTGAAACTAATTGCCTTCTGTCCCTTCATAGGCGTGATAAACTCTGGATTTGCATGGAATTTTGTGGAGGTGGTTCGTTACAGGATATTTATCATGGTAAGTTAGTGTTATGTTTTTCTTTTGCAGCTAAGACAAATATTATCATCGTCAATATCTTTATTATTTTTCTTCTTTCAAGATATGTGCCTTTAGGTTGTGTCCCTTTCAGTTGAAATTTTGGGAATACTTTTGTTTGTTATTTATAATCTAGAGGCTGTGACAACATACCTTATGGGCAGGATATTAATGCTGTAATTAAGTTAAAATAACTCCCAGTTTCTTTCCAATGTTTGTCAGATATTCCATCAGACTGTTGTGATATCTTTAACCAAAATTGATTCAGGTCAGCTGCTTGATCCAAAGACTTACCTTTTCACAGCAGTCTTAAGTGGAAAGGCAAAGTTTGCATTTCTAAGTGTGTGTGTGTGTGTGTGTGTGTGTGTGTGTGTGTGTGTGTGTGTGTGTGAAAATGTTTCTCTCTATATTTTAGAATGGCATTTGATTGAATCACAAAACATTGAAAATGTTGGTTAAACTCATTTAGTCAAATGCTCATTTAGTTGTAGCTTCATTTCATAGAATGTGGTTTTGTTATACATAGCAAGGAAATAGGTAATAGGCAAGGAAAACTACGTAAAAATGTATGAAGATGTTTATCTGTACCATTATCAGCTTGGCTGTTTATGTCACTTATAGAGGCTGCTGGTGTACAAAAGTACTGGCAGTAATTTCCAATGTTTAGAATTTTTTCCTGTAGCTTTGCCAGCACAGAGGCATTAACTTTTGGAGTCTTCAAGGGTGGTGTGGGAGTGGGGCTTGCCTCTTCACAGAATGCTTTCTAATTTCCTCTGTATGATGATCATTTTTAGCATTTTTTTTTTTGTGTTTGTAAATCTTACCCAATGTGTTTTTGGTGAAAACGTGCATCTTTTTTCCTGTTTTGGGATAAACCAGTCTATCATGAGCAGAGCCATGGCTGGCACATCTAGCATCCAATGCCAGTCCCCTCTCCCCCTCAGATCTTTAAAAAAAAGTTTGCTGCTCAAGTCTGGTGCTCCAGTTGCCTGCAGCAAGCTGACTGCTAATTTGTAGCAAACAGCTTGACAGCTTTCCACACAAGAAGCACTGAAGTGGTGCACGTCTGCACCAGCATTCAAAAATGTCAGTACAGAAAAGAATACTGGAATTGTACTTCCCATTTTCACCCCTAACACCTTGCTCCTGACCCTTGACCTCACTCTCCGTACACTTCTGATCATAAATTAGTTAGTTCAAACAGTGTTGTGCTGCGGTGGTGGTGCTGCGGTAGCGTTGTCGCCTCACAGTTAGACGTTGCACGTTCGATTCTCAGTTAGAGCGTCTTCTGTGTGTCGACATGCATGAATGGGCGTTCCTTCGTTGAAGGTTGTGCGTTAGGCCCGGCAAGCCAGCACGTAAAAATCTACTGCCAATCATTAGCGGACCGGAGTTCCGCTGTGGCGACCCCTAACCGGAAAAGGCTGAAAGACAGTTATTGTTATTACTTTTGTTGCTTCTTTCTAGATCTAGCTTCCTAATTTGGTCAAAAACTGTCATTTGAGGTATGTGTTTTACAGTCACCTGTGTTTTCCATGTTATAAATAAAAATGCTGTCTCTAGCAGTGTAGTGTGGCTGTCAATGTTCTGAAGAGAATTTGCATATGTTTTCATTTTTTTTTTTTTTGAGTCAATGCTTAATTTTATAAATTGTAATTTCTACCTGTATTGTAATTTGATGTCCTGTATGTGAGTCATGCAGTCAAGACAGTCATTCTGATCAGAAGGTTCAGAATGTACATAGTATTCTTGCAGGCTTATCCCTGATGTTGAGAAACACAACATTGCTGCATTTTTGAGGGCTTATGACCAACAGCAGTGCCATTGATTGCTAGAGTAATCTTTCATCTTATTGCCCTGTCCAGTGTCCATATGTCCTTTTACCACAGCAGTCTCACCATCTTGTACCACCTCAAGATCTATCATACTCAACCATCTCCAGTTGGAACAGTCAACCTTTTTAAACGCCCAAAGATTTATAGTTTTTCTATAAGGTAAAACAAACATTTATCATGATTGTCACTGCAAGGATGTAGATCTGTGCGGGAGATGGTCATTAGGTGCACCTCAGTCACTGTCACATCTGTTTAAAAGCTGGTCTCTTCTCCCAGGCATGAGGGCGTGCAGTCCCAAGATGTGCTCTTTAGAGGGACTCTATCTCTGAAGAAGGGTCGCTTCATGCCTGATTTAGTTCTTTATGCTGCTTGAACAGTTGCTTTATTGTGCCTTGCTAATTTATAGGTCCTTTGCAGTACTCATTGGTTTTAGCAATTGATAAGTATTTGAATACTGTTAAATTGTTTGAATGTTTGCTGATAATTTCCCATTAAGATTGCCAACAGTGTTCTTACAGGTGTCCTAATCCTCCAGAAGATTTCCATATTCCATATTGAGTGTCTTTTTGTTCATTAAGGGAGGATGAAGATAGTAATTTTATGCAAAATTTAATGAGAAATCTAGGTACGAGATGCAGAAATTTGCAGTTTTACAAAGCCTAAAAACTGTGGTTTCTGCTTCTGTGTAGAATTCTGTTTTCACTTGAATGCTTTTTTTTCTAAAAGAAGGCAGTCTTTGCATATAAAAAAAGTACTTCAGTAGCAGAAGGATACCCAATTATGGAGGGAAAAGGCATGGAGAGTCAGTAGAACTTCAACCTTAAAAAAAATGGAGCTGACATCAGATTTATCTCAGAGGTAGGTGGTGATGATAGGAGGCCTTTTGCCTATGTTGCTCAGTCAGACCTTGTAATTTGCCACTTCCATTTCAGACGAGCTTCCTCATTCAACAGAATATCTGTTCTGGCTCGTCTGCTGTCTTAGGTGTTGTGATACCCTTAGCATGAAAATTTTAGTTTTTGTCTTTGATATAGATTTCTTTTTAATAACACATTTTATTACTGTCATAGAAAACACAAGCCAACACCAAACAAGTGTACCAATATATATAGTTTTTCTTTTCCATTTCATCTTAAAATCAACCTGTAACAAGCACATAATTTGAGTTGTCCTTCCATATCACTGTTGCAGTATTCTTTACTGAAGGAATTCCCTGCCCAGGTAAGCCCAACGTCTGGCCAGTATACCAAAGCCTTAGGATTTTAAGGACAGTGTATATCACATGTATGCTCCCTGCTCATGGCATAGGGCATAAAGAAGATGTTCGTATGTACATACCAGAGAACAGCTTTGCTGTCAGTCCGAACTTTCTTTGATAGTCAGTCTGGATGTTCTTTCATTTGTGCTGGTTACCAAGCCATTTACAGATAAGTGCCATGTTCGGGTTTTCTACTTATCTTGTTTTCTTTTTGCTTGCAAGGTTACATGTCATCCAGAAAGGGAAAATGTCAGTGTGGGAGGCAGATTCTCCATAAGGACCGTCACGAGCAATGTTTTTTTTGTTTGGGTGCATCTCACGACCGTACTATGTGCTCAGTTTGTCAAGCATTTGTCCGTAAGGACCTTCATAGTTGTCTCTTATCCTTGTCTAGCTTCCTGGAGAAACATCATCTTAAGTTGTTGTTGCAGGGTGTAATGGCAGAATTGTTCTGTCACGAGGGTGCCAAGCCAAGAAAGACAAAAAAAATTAGGTCAGATTCAGCTGCTGTGTACTGCCTCCCCTGACATCTTTCTTGAGGCTGGTGAAAGCTCGGAGGATTGTCTGGCTGTTTTGACGGATTCCTCTAGCAGGACCTTGTCAGAAGCCTGCATGGATCCGGCTTCTTGCATGTCCTTGGAGGCTGTGCAGACGTCCGTTGACAGATGTTGAGGGGGAACCTTGGCAGATAATATCGGAGGGACTGAGGGGTATTCCGCAGATTCTTGTTCAGGAGGAGATTCCCAATAGATTGATTGAGTGTTGGCAAGAGTCCGTACCGCCTAAGGTCTTTAAGGGTGATGTTCATCAGAAGAAAAAGCAGAAAACTAAACATATTTCCCCTGCTCTCAAAAATCCCCAACGTAAATGACAGGATTTTACACAGGGGTGGTTTAATGCACTGCAGATAAAAGGAACAGCCATGGGTGCAGCTTTTGCTCCTAGTTATGCTGTGATCTATATGGGAGAGTTCGAAAAGGAATTTATGTTTCAAAACACATTTTTTGTTAATAATGTTGTTTTCTTTAAGCGTTATATTGATGATTTGATTTTTGTGTGTAAAGGGGATATGACTCTTTTTGATGAATTCATGGTGAGTTTAAACAACAATCACCATGGTTTAAAGTTTGTGGCACATATTTCTGAATTTCAAATTCCTTTTCTTGATGTAGAATTTTATGTGGGGGTAAATGGTTTGGTTGAGCATAAAACCTATAGGAAACCCACTTCAGTGAATAATTTTTTACATGCTAGTAGCATGCACCCAGCACATTTGATTAAGGCTATACCGGAAGGGGAATTTAAAAGGAATTTAAGGAATACCTCGGATAAAAATCTTTGGGAAGAGGTGTGTGATGAAATTTTGGATAGATTACATTTCCGTGGATATGAGCATGACAGGCTTGAATCCCTAAAACAAAGATTGTGCAAAAATAGAATATTTGAGACACGAGGGTATAAATATGCATTTGAGTCTGAAAATGCATGAGACCTAAATAAGTTGTTTTTCGTATCCAAGTACTCCAATTTTTCATGTATTATGGAAAAAGTTATTAAGGATCTGTGGCCGGTCGTGTGTGAAGATCCTGTAATAGGTCACCTTTTTCCCAAACATATTACCTTTTCTTATAAAAGGTATCCGAACTTGAAAGAGATCTTAAACAGAAAAGTTGAAGTTAGAAGAGATGGTATGGTAGGGATGTACAGATGTGGGAAATGTTCCGTCTGTAATAAAACTAAAAATATGCACGGGGTGAAGATTAATGGAAAGATGTACACTGCTTTTGAAAGGTTTGATTGTAGGTCAACAGGTGTTATTTACATTTTAGGTTGTGATTGTGTTCCAGCTAAGTGGTATATTGGGCAAACCACTAGACAAATTAAGATTCGTATCTTGGAACATTTGGGCGACATAAGGAGGGGCAATTTAGAGAGCCCCGTAGCTGCACATTTTTGTAGTACACATAATGGTGAGAATGACAGCTTTAAGTTTAGTGTATTAGCTAGGCCTCATTTCAGCAAAGGAAATTATAAAGCAGCCCTAAGTAAGTTAGAACAGAGGATGATCATCGAGTATCATACCTTATTCCCTAAGGGAATGAATCTGGAAATTTAATGAGCATAAATGAAATTTAACTTTTATTTAATTTAATATGCATTAAAAATGAAGTTTTGTAATATAGATAAGTTAAGGTGACTAATAAGTTGTTATATTTATACACATATTTAAATGAAAAGAATTTATTGTATTAATGAAATTTATTAATTAATTATATTTGGAGTGTTCAGTTTAGTTTATATTTTGCAACTAATATTTATAAATTTTTGTAAATTAAGAAAAAAAGAAAAAAAGAAAAACAGAAAAAATGTGTTGTAAATAGTTTAATAATAGAAATGTTTCTTTCCTTGAAATATATTTCAGTGGTGAAAGAGTTAAAATGATTGACATAATGATGTTTAATTGATTAATTGATGCTTAATTAATTAATTGAAGCATATATAAAAGAACACTGAAAATGCAAAAGTATGTCCCATTGAAGGCGAACAGCTGAGGTACCAGGACGGAAAGAATAAAGATGGATATTAACTACTTCTTTGTCTTCCTTTGAATTTGGTGGTGTTTGCAGTTTTTGAAGTATCTGAGGCTTGTCTTTCAGTAGTGTATTGTTTCTGAAGTGGTTTAATGCACTCATGGCATTGAAGTCTCCCCAGGGAGATGTTCATCGTGTTTCACTGTTGCAGTTATCACATTTGGGTTATCTGCTTGCAGTAGCCATCAGTCGACCTGATTATCAAAGTCTCGGGTCCTGCGTCGGTTGCTGTCTCATCTTCCGTGAAGTCAGGTAGTCAGGGGTATAAAGCATGCAGCCAACGCCATTACATCAGTCTTTCTTGCCGTGCGGTGCCTAAAGCAGAAGCAATTCACAAGTGCTGGTCGGCCGACTCCTGAAATTTTCGTTTTCGGGTTTCAGAACCGAAGTCTTCGACTAAGCCAAGTACCCCGTTGGGGAACCTTTTTCTTGCTCTAAACCGATGTCGGTAAAAGTTAACAATTGTATTTCTTGTGGAAAGCAAATACCTCATAAAGATTTTAATTCGTACTGCATTCCTTGCTTAAGCCCAGACCACGACGTACCTCGCTGTTGGTTTTGTGCCTTATTCAAACCTCGAACTATACATTGTCGGTTTATTTATGATTGTAAATATTTTGGTACTCGGTTCAATTATCCAGAAATGGCTTCGGTAAGCCACCCGACTACCCACATTCTGAAAAAATGCAAAGATAAAGAGAGAGACAGACTGCATAGGTCCAAAGCTGATGACAACACTTCTCCTAAGCTAGTCACCAGCTCACCGGTACTCAGTGACGCACTTTCTCGCAGCCCCTGATACCCGCTACTTCAGATTCGCAGGCCTCTACTGAGACCCATTCGGAGTCCGGTATGCTGCGAGATGTTTTTTCAGCTGTGGAACATGCAGATGTCTCTACCTTGGATGGGTCTGGAGCCGCTGTGCAGGCACCGGCTTCTGAGGGTGTATTCAGGCCTACTGACGTGCATATTAAACCGACGCCATCTTCTTCTTCAAGGCGTAAAACTCGATCCATGCCTAGAAAACAGACTCCCAGACCTCATAGTCAGGCCCCTATGCCTAAAAAACAAATGATAAGAATGGCTGAAGACCTTATTACTCTAATCAGGGGAAGCCACCCTTCCCCCTCCAAGAGACCTAGGACTAATTTTCCTTCTGATTCTTCTGATCAGGACTGTGAAATTTCTGTTTCCTCGGATGACCAGGATTTACCCTTATCTTCCTATGAGGATTCTGATGCAGAGGACTCCATTCCCACTGCTTCCCCTCCAGAGGATTTCTCTTTGATGAAACCTTGCATACTCTTAGGGAGCATTTTCGCTGGGAAAGCCAGGATTACTCTGACTCCAAAGGCTTAGGGATTTCTTACTCCTACCCCAGCACAGGCCCTTAGCTATCCCTCCTGTACTGGACATTGTTGATGATGCCTTCTTGGAATCTAGCCTGGCCCCTGACTCTTTACCTCCTGCTCCCAGAAAACCTGACAGGTTTACAGAGTTCATGACTCTCACAAATTCCACTTTAAAAATCCTACTGCGGATCCTGAGACCATTCACAGGGACCCAAGGGCATTAAAGCTACTACTGCCAAAAATCCTACTCCCTCTGATGGAGATTCCAGGGCGCTGGATAGATGGGGTAAGAAGGTGTACACTTCTGCAACCTTGGCCATTAGGGCCCTAAACTGCCAGTTTCATATGTTAAAAGTATCAACAGCATATTATTGGATTGCTTAAACAAAAAATGATGTTGATTCCTGACTGTGCTGAAAATAAAGATTTACAGGATTTAATGCATTCTGCTGAACAAGTTGGAAAACATACTTTACAATATGGTTTTGATTCATTAGAGGCATCTTGCAGGGCTGCTGTCACTGGGTCTGTACTTGGAAGGCATACTTAGCTTAAGGAGCAATCTTTGCCAGATCATGTTAAAGCTAAATTGCTGGATGCTCCCTTAAACCAAGACCGCCTGTTTGGCAACAAAGCAGAATAAGTACTTAAAAAGATGGAGGAAAAAGCTAAATCTATGCAAACTGTTAAAGATTTCCTGCAAGTACAGCCTCCCAAATTTAGTAGGCATTGGCCCTGTAAGAATTAGCCCTTTCCTGCCTCTTCCAGGCTTTCTCAGTCCAAACCCAGAACTAGCAGAACACCCAGGATTCAGTCCCAAGGTACTCACAGGACTAAGCAGTGGGGGGGGGGGCTCCCACTTCCAAAGCAGGGAGTAGTAAGACCTCCTCCCTGTGGTAAACTGTCTCAGTGACTTAACTTTAAAACTTCCAAGCCCTGCACAACTGACTGTTCCTTTAGGGGGAAAGATGGAATTGGGAACTCATTACCCAGGAAAAATGAGTTTTAAATATAGTTTCCCAAGGATACAGATTCCGCTTCTACTCCTTACCAACCCTAAACGGTTGGCCAGATCTACCCCCAAATCAGTGGCCAGAGGCTCAAAACAGGTTCTCTCTCTCTTAAGCATCAAGGCTCTTCAACCTGTCCCAGAAGAAGAAAGGGGACAAGATTTCTACTCAAGACTTTTCCTGGTTCCCAGGAAAGACAACTCCTGGCATTCTATCCAGGACCTTTCTGTCCTACGCACATTTTTGGTGATCCCAAAATTCAAGATGCTAACTCTTCATCAGCTGCTTCCTATGCTAGGGAAAAATGCCTGGTTGGCAACAGTGGACTTAAAGGAAGCTTACCTGCACATCCCAATAAGGGAATCTTGCAGAAAACGCCTACGCTTCAGAGTAGGCTACATGCACTATCAGTTCTCTGCACTGCCCTTGGGCTTATCTACTGTGCCCAGAGTATTCACAGAGTGCCTAGCCCCAGTCATTGTATTTTGCAGACAAATAAATATTCAGATATACCCATACCTGGACGATTGTCTAATTCAGGCAGAAAGCCAGGACATACTATTGAATCATCTGGCGTTTGTACAGAAATTGCTAACTTCTCTGGGGTACACCATAAACGAAAATAAATCACATCTTGTACCCTGCCAACAAATTGTATTCCTAGGAGCAAGCTTGACCACAACTTCCCAGATGGCCTACCTCATGCCAGAGAAGCAAGTTCATTTGGCAGCCTACTTCAAACTACTGGCCACAAAGACCCAGCTGTCTGCAAAGAAGATACTGCAAGTCCTGGGGTTCATGGCCTCCTGCATTCTCCTAAATCCGTATGCAAGACTGCATAGGAGGAAACTGCAATGGTATCTAAAAAGTCTATGGTGTCAACATTCTCAGGATCTAGAATATATGATTCTATCATACCTTGTCTACAGATAGAGTTCCTTTGGTGGGGAGAGGCCTGCCACCAAAACAAGGGACAGCCATTCACTCTACCCCCTGTCGCCCAAACCGTAACAATAGATGCATCAGACTATGCATGGGGGGCTTGGCAGGGAAGTGCATTCAGGGCAAGGGGAACACAAGTCAAATGCACCTGCGTATCAATCAAAAAGAAATGTTACCTGTACAGAATGCTCTGACAGCCTTCAAGGATCACAATCTTCCAGGACAATTAATGGTAAAGACAGACAACACCACTGTTACGTGGTGCATAAACAAGCAGGGGGGAAGCCACTCATACCCTCTCTGCAGACTAGCCATGGCTGTGTGGAAAACAGCCTTGAGCTACCAAGTGCACCTACAGGCTCAATTCCTGCCAGGAAAGCTAAATACACTGGCAGACGAACTAAGCAGAAATCTCATGGACCCACTAGTGGAAACTGGAACCAAAGATATTCAACATGTTGAGAAACAAATGGGGGAGCCCAGAGATAGACCTGTTTGCCTCCCCCCAAAACTACCAATTGGACAAATTCTGCTCAAGGACTCCCCACTAACAAGCTTGGAAAGTGGATGCCCTGTCCTTCACCTGGAAAAACCTATCAGTTTATGCCGTTCCCCCTCTGCCTCTCCTCCCCAAGGTACTACTAAAGATCAAACAGGACAAACCAAGGACAATACTGATTGCACCAGACTGGCCACGCCAAAACTGGTACCCCCTTTTGCACAGTGTGTCACTGCTGGCACCATGGCACCTGCCTCAGACTCCTGCCGTGCTGTCCCAGCATGAGGGCCAGATTCTGCACCCACAGTTTCAAACCCTGAACCTGACAACCTGGCTAATTACCTGATCTCTCCTTTACCATCCCTCAGTAAGCAAGTGTTGGATGTCATTCTAGAGGCAAGGAGGCCTAGTACTAGAAAATCCTATGCTGAAAAATGGATAAGATTCTGTTCCTGGAACCAAACTCAGGGAATGAGCACAGCTGCACCCAGTTTATCTCAGATTCTTCTATACTTAACTGAGATGCTTCCCAAGGGCCTTTCCTTTTCCTCCAACAAAACTCATGCCTCGGCCATTTCAGCTCATTACAACCACCCCTCTTTTGTCATCCACAGCTGAAACAGTTCCTCAGAGGGGCGAAAAACTTAAGACCACCCAGTAGAGCCCCCTACTCCAGCCTGGGACCTTAACTTTGTAATGGAAAAGCTTACTCTACCTCCTTTTGAGCCAGCTGCAAATGCAGAGTTGAAATTCCTTTCTTGGAAAACAGCCTTCCTTTTGGCCACCACTTCGGCAAGAAGGGTGTCTGAATTACAGGCCCTCATGGCAGTGGAGCCTTTCATCATCTTTCATGCGGACAGGGTGTCCCTCTGGACCAGTCCCTCCTTCATGCCCAAGGTGGTATCCAGTGTGGCCCTTAATCAGTCCATTCATTTGCCAACCTTCTTTTCTAATCCACAGAACAAAGGGGAACGAATACTGCACTCCTTTGACGTGCACAGACAACTTAGATTTTACTTGGACAGGACTAAACCTCTCAGCAAATATGAACAGCTGCAGGTTGCATTTGTTGCAGGGGCAGAGGGAAGGCCATTTTAAAGCAAACCATTTCTAAATGGATAGGCCATTGCATTAATTTCTGCTGTAAGCACCATGGAAAACCTACCCCACATGGGATAAGACCACATTCAACCAGGGCTGCATCTACCTGTGCAGCCTTTCTCAGAGGTATCCCTACCAGGGACAACCTAGAAGCTGCTACCTGGAGTTCTGTACATACCTTCACCAAGCATTACCATTTGCCATTTTTTTCTAAATCTAGAGCTGGCTTTGCCATTGTGGTCTTGCAGGGTCTTATAGCTGGTCCTAATGCTATCTAATTTCCTCCTCCCATCCTTAGCTTTGGGAATCTACCCAAATGTAATGACTGCAACAGTGAAACATGAAGAACATAGTACAGTTGTGTACACTTACCATAAATTTAGATGTTCGAGTGTATTCACTGTTGCAGTTCTAGATGTTCTTCGTGTTTCACTGTTGCAGTCATTACATTTGGGTTATCTGCTTGCAGTAGCCCTCTTTCGGCCTGATTAACAAAGTATTGGGTCCTGTGTCCGGTAGCTGTCTCTTCTTCCATGACCTCAGGTCATCAGGTGTATAAAACATGCAGCCAACACCATTACATCAGTCTTTCTTGCCGTGCAGTGCCCGAAGCAGAAGCAGTTCGCAAGTGCCGATTGGCCGACTCCTAACATTTTCGTTTTCAAGTTTCAGAACCAAAGTCTTCAACTAAAGCTAAGTACCCTGTTGGGGAAACTTTTCCTTACTCCTTTCCAATGTCAGTAAAAGTTAATAATTGCATTACTTGTGGAAAGCAAATACCTCACAAAGATTTTCATTCGTACTGTATTCCTTGCCTAGGCCCTGACCACGACGTACCTTGCTGTCGGTTTTGTGCTTTATTTAATCAGTGCGCTATCCGTCCTTGGTATATTTTCGCTTCTAAATATTTCGGTTCTCGGTTTAATTATCCAGAAATGTCGTTGGTTAGCCATCCGACTGCCGGGATTCTGAAAAAAACACAAAGATGAAGACAGAGACAGGCCGCTGAGGTCCAAAGCTGCCGATGACGCTTCTCCTAAGCCAGTCACCTGTTCGCGGGTACTCAGTGAGGCACTTTCACAGCCCCTGATACCTACTACTTCTGACTCGCAGGCCTCTACTGAGACCCATTCAGAGTCCGGCATGCTGCGAGATGCTTCAACTGTGGAACCTGCGGATGTCTCTACCTTGGATGGGTCTGGAGCCACTGTGCAGGCACCGGCTTCTGAGGGTGTATTCAGGCCTACGGACTTGCATATTAAACTGACGCCTCCTTCTTCATTTAAGCCAAAATCTCGAACTGTGCCTAAGAAACCGACGCCCAGGCCACATGCTCAGGTCTCTATGCCTAAAAAACAAATGATAAGAATGGCTGAAGATCTTATAACTCTAATCAGGAAAAGCCAACCCCCCCCCCCCCTTCCAAGAGACCTAGGACTGAAGTTGTTTATGAATCTTCTGAACAGGATTCTGATTTTTCTGATTCTTCTGATGATCTGGATTTGCCCTTATCTACTTATGAGGATTCTGATGCAGAGGACTCGATTCCCTCTGCTTCCCCTCCAGAGGACTTTTCTTTTGGTGAGACCTTACATACTCTAAGGGAGCATTTCCACTGGGAAAGCCAGGATTTTTCTGATTCAGAAAAGAGGCTTAGGGATTTCTTACTCCTGCTTCAGCATAGGCCTTTAGCTATACCTCCTGTACTAGACATTGTTGATGTTGCCTTTTCAGAATCTAGTTTGGCCCCTGATTCTTTGCCTCCTGCTCCCAGAAAACCTGACGGATATTACAGGGTTCCTGATTCTCACAAGTTCCTTTTTAAAAATCCTATTGCGGATCCAGAGACTATTTCACAAGGACCCTAGGGCATTAAGGCTTATACTACTAAAAGTCCTACCCCCTCTGATAGAGACTCCAGGGCGCTGGATAGATGGGGTAAGAAAGTTCACACTTCTGCAGCCTTGGCCATTAGGGCTTTAAACTGCCAGTTTCATATGTTAAAGTATCAACAACATGTTATTGGATTGCTTAAACAGAAAATTATGTTAATTCCTGATTGTGCTGAAGATAAAGAATTATAGGATTTAATGCATTCTGCTGAACAGGTTGGAAAACATACTTTGCAATGTGGATTTGATTCATTAGAGGCCTCTTGCAGGGCTGCTGTTACTGGGTCTGTGCTCAGAAGGCATGCTTGGCTTAAGGAGCAAGGTTTGCCTGATCATGTTAAAGCTAAATTGTTGGATGCCCCCTTAAATCAGGACTGCCTGTTTGGCAACAAGGCTGAAGAAGTTCGTAAAAAGATGAAAGATAAAGCTAAACCTATGCAAACTGTTAAAGATTTCTTACACGTTCAGCCTCTTAGATTTAGTAGGCACTGGCCTTCTAAAAATTGGTCCTTTCCAGCCCCTTCCAGGTCTTCTCAAGCCAAACCCAGACACAGCAGAAACCCCACGTTTCAGTCCCAAGGGACACACAAGACTAGGCAGTGGGGGATTTCCACACCCAAACCTGGGAGTAGTAAGACTCCTCCCTTATGGAAAACTGTCTCAATGACTTGCTTTTAAAACTTCCAAGCACTTCCTGACTAAATGCTCCTTTATGCGGAAAGTCTGCAGGCCAAAAACTGGAAACTCATTACCCAGGACAAATGGGTTTTAAATGTAGTGTCCCAAGGATACAAATTTAATTTCCACACGTTACCAACCCCAAACCGTGGCCAGATCTAACCCCAAATCAGTGGGCAGAGGCCCAAAATCAAGTACTCTCTCTCTTAAACATGGGAGCTTATCAGTTGGTACCAGAAGAGGAAAAGGGACAAGGTTTCTATTCGAGACTTTTCCTGGTACCCAGAAAAGGCAATACATGACGTTCTATTCTGGACCTTTCTATTCTAAACACCTTTCTGGTGATTCCAAAATTCAAAATGCTGACTCTTCACCAGCTGTTTCCTCTGCTAAGCAAGGATGCATGGTTGGCAACATTAGACTTAAAAGAAGCATACCTGCACATCCCTATCAGGGAGTCTTGCAGAAGATACCTACGCTTCAAAGCAGGCTACATGCAGTATCAGTTCTCTGCACTGCCCTTTGGCTTATATACTGCGCCCAGTGCCTAGCTCCAATCATTGCATTTTGCAGGCAAAGAAATATTCAAATATACCCATACCTGGACGATTGTCTAATTCAGGCAGAAAGCAAGGACATTCTTTTGAATCATCTGGTCTTTGTTCAAAGGGTACACTTGTCTGCGGTTCATCATAAATTAAAGAAATCCCACTTGGTACCCTGTCAACAAATTATATTCTTGGGAGCAAGCTTGAATAAAACTTCCCAGATGGCTTTCCTCACGCCAGCGAAACGGATTCATTTGACAACTTACTTCAAACAAGTGGCCACAAAATCCCACCTATCTGCAAGGCAAATACTGCAAGCCTTGGGGTTCATGGCCTCTTGCTTTCTTCTAATTCCATATGCAAGGATGCATAAGAGGAAACTGCAATGGTATCTCAAAAGCCTATGGTGTCAACATTCACAGGATCTAGAAGCAAGGATTCCTATCATACCTTGCCTACGCCTAGAGTTCCTTTGGTGGGCAGAGGCCTGCCACCAAAACAGGGGACTACCATTAACATTGCGCCCTGCCGCCCAAATCCTAACAACAGATGCATCAGATTATGCATGGGGGGCTCACCTGGCAGGGAAGTACATTCAGGGCAAATGGAACCCTAGTCAAATTGCACCTGTACATAAATCAAAAGGAAATGTTAGCTGTACAGAATGCTCTGACAGCCTTCAATGACCACATTCTTCCAGGACAACTAATGGTGAAGATGGACAACACCACTGTCATGTGGTATATAAACAAGCAGGGGGGTACACATTTTTACCCCCTCTGCAGACTTGCCATGGCATTGTGGAACACAGCCTTGAGCTACCAAGTGAATCAATTCCTGCCAGGAAAACTAAGTATACTGGCAGACGGACTAAGCAGAAACCTCATGGACCCACACGAGTGGAAACTGGAACCAAGGATTTTCAACATGATGACAAGCAAATGGGGGACCCCAGATATAGACCTGTTTTCCTCCCCCCAGAACCATCAACTGGACACATTTTGCACAAGGATTCCCCACAAGCTAGCTTGGAAAGTGGACGCTCTATCCTTCAGATGGAAAAACCTATCAGTTTATGCCTTTCCTCCTCTTCTGCCTCTGCTATCCAAGGATACTACTAAGGATCAAACTGGACAAGCCAAGGACAATTTTAATTGCACCAGACTGGCCTCGCCAACACTGGTACCCACTCTTGCACAGTGTGTCACGCTTGGCTCCATGGCACCTGCCTCATATTCCTTCCCTGTTGTCTCAGCAGGAGAACCAGATTCTGCACCCTCAGCTGCAAACCCTGAACCTAGCAGTGTGGCTAATTACCTAATCTCTCCTTCACCATCCCTCAGTAAATCAGTGATGGATATCATTTTAGAGGCAAGGAGGCCTAGTACTAGAAAATCTTATGCTACAAAATGGAAAAGATTCTGTGCCTGGAACCACTCTCAAGGAATGAATGCAGCAGTGCCCAGTTTACCTCCAGTTCTACAATACTTTACTGAGATGCTTCATAAGGGCTTGTCTTTTTCCTCCATCAAAATTCATGCCTCAGCCATTTAAGCTCATTACAGCACAGAGCCTCCCCTCTTCTCTCATCCACTGCTCAAGCAGTTCCTCAGAGGGGCCAAAAATTTGACGCCATCCAGGAGAGCTCCAACTCCGGCCTGGGATCTTAACTTTGTCTTGGAGAAACTCGCTCTTCCTCCTTTCGAGCCATCTGCTACTGCAGATTTAAAATTTCTTTCTTGGAAAACAGCTTTCCTTTTAGCAATCACTTCGGCAAGAAGGGTATCGGAATTACAGGCCCTTATGGCAGTGGAACCTTTCATCATCTTTCATGCGGACAGGGTGTCCCTCAGAACTAATCCCTCCTTCATGCCCAAGGTGGTATCCAGTGTGGCTCTTAATCAATCCATTCATTTGCCTACCTTCTTTCCTAACCCACAGAACAAAGGGGAACAGATACTGCACTCTTTAGATGTGCACAGACAGCTTAGATTCTACTTGGACAGGGCTTAAACCTTAAAGGAAATCTGAACAACTGCTGGTGGCATTTGCTGCAGGAACAGAGGCGAAAGCTATTTCAAAACAAACCATTTCAAAATGGATAGGCCACTGCATTCATTTCTGCTATAAGCACCATGGGAAACCTATCCCACAGGGCATCAGACCCCATTCAATCAGGGCTGCATCTACCTCTACAGCCTTTCTCAGGGGCGTCCCTACTAGGGACATCCTAGAAGCTGCTACCTAGAGTTCTGTACATACTTTCACCAAACATTATCATTTGCCAATTTTCTCTAAATCCAGAGCTGGTTTTGCCACTGCAGTCTTGCAGGGGCTTTAAGCTGGTCCTAATTCTATTTAAATTCCTCCTCCCAACCTTAACTTTGGGAATCTTCCCAAATGTAATGACTGCAACAGTGAAACACGAAGAACATAGTACAGTTGTGTACACTTACCATAAATGTAGATGTTTGAGTGTATTCACTGTTGCAGTTCTGGTTACCCTCCCTCCAGCCCCCTGTTCATAGGTTCATAGGTTCATACTAGGCTATCTGCCCTAGGGCATTTATAAGCCTAGCCAGAGAGTGTTTGGCTTTCGCCACCCATTTTAAATGAATTTTGCTATGCCCTTTTTCGAGGTTAGTATACTGTGCCTCTGTCTAACAGTGACACAGAAGTGATACCCGGGGTAAACCTACGATCTCCCATCCACTCATCAAGATTCCTCTTGAAGAGTGTCAGTGAGGGACTCTGCCTAACCTGGACTGGGATTTTATTCCAGAGTGAAGGGAGCCTCTGGGTTATGAATCTGTCCCTCCAGCATGTCCTATTTATTTCAGTGCTGAGGTTCAAGTCTCTCGAGCGCGTAGCTCGATGGGATTTGGATTTTCTGAGGTGCAGCATGTCCATTAATTCCAGGTTGGACATGGCTTTATACGTCAGGCACAGATTGCCTCTGAGTAGGCGGTATGCCACTGAGTAGAGCTGGAGTTTCTTTAACTGGGCAGCATATGGCATCTGTTTGAGCCCTTTGATCCTCTTGGTGAGGTACTTTTGGGGTCTTTCCAGTTGCTGCAGGTTTCTGGTAAGGTACATCCCAAAAGGGGCATTGTACTCAATTATGGGCCTGATGAGGGATGAGTAAAGAGGCACGATGACCTCCCCTGATCTAGATGTGAATCCCTTCATGATTAGGTGGGCTATATAAAATGTTTTTCTAACCACTTTGGCCACGTGGTTTTCAAATGGGAGACTGCTATCAGAGACTGCTATCAACTTGCGTCCCCAGGTCCCTAATTACTTCTTCCGTACTTAATGGATTACCACCTATGTGGTAATTTGTGGGCACTTTGTTTTTGCGAAAGGGGATGACTATACACTTTTTGGCATTTAGCTTGAGGCCGTGGCTCTGGCACCATTTGTCTGTTTCTATGAGGCCCTTTTGTAGGATGCTTGTGTCGGCTGGAGAGTCGATTATGGCGCCTAGTTTGCAGTCATCTGCGAACTTGGTCAGCCACAGTCCTCCTGTGTTGGCCTGTACCTCCGAGAAATATATATTGAACAAGAGAGGTCCCAGGACTGAGCCTTGTGGGACGCCACTTGTAGCTGGTTTGGAGTCTGACATGGCTCCAGCAATTCTGACCATGTGGGTTCTGTCCTTGAGCCAGTTTGCAACCCATCTAGTGACATAGGGGTTTATATTTAAGCTGGTGAGCTTATCTGTAATGCCCAAGTGGGGTATTGTATCGAAGGCTTTTGCGAGGTCCAGGTAGGCTGTGTGGACCACCTTCCTCTCGTCAATGGCCTTGGTGACTGTTTCAAAGAAATCGACCAGGTTTAAGAGGCAGGATCTACCCTTAACAAAGCCGAACTGGGTAGGATCCAGTGTCTGTAGGTCCCCGATGTCTTTATTTATGAGGTCCATGATGATCCTTTCTATAGCTTTGCAGACCAAGCTAGTCAGGCTTATGGGGCAATAGTTTCCAGGATCCGTTGAGGCACCACCTTTGTGGAGGGGGACCACTGTTGCTGTACGCCACTCTTTGGGTACATATCCTGTAGTAAGACTGAGATTGAACAGTAGTTTTATGTTTGGGTTTAGCTCTTCTTGGAGTTCATGTAGGTCGCAGCCCGGGACACCGTCTGGTCCCATTGATGCTGTTTTTTGCTTTGGAGAGGGCGGCTCTTACCTGAGCATCTGAGATGTCAGGGGGGCAGCACTCTGCTGGGATAGATATTTGCCCTTTTGGTGGGGAGAGGGGGGAGAAGTTTGCACTGAACCTGTCGGCTAGGATGTTGGCAATGTCTGTGGGTTTGGTGTATTTTTTGTCATTTTGGACTAATTCTGAACATATCTGGGAATTCCCACCCAGGTTCCTAACATAACTAAAGAAAGCTGTGTGATTATCCTTAGTGTCCTGTGCAATTTTTCTCTCTAAGCTGGCCTTAGACGATTTTGTGAGTGCCCGTAGATTTTGCTAATACTGATCAGAGATGCCTTCCCTTTTTGGGATTTTGCTCTATCATGTAGTAGCTTCCTCCTTCTGTTGTATAGTTTGTTTATGGCTGGGGTCCACCAGACAGGACGCCTGCCTTTGGAGGATTGGGTCTTCGTTTTATTTGGGATTGCATGATCCATGCATTCCTGAAGGTGTTCATAGAATGCGTTTATAAAGGATTCTGCGGTCTGGACCGTATTTTCCACAGGCCCCGGGGGCTTTGAAGGATTCCACCTCGGTTTTGAGGAGTGTGAAATTTGCTTTAGAGAAGTTTTTCACTGTGGTTTTCTGGGCAGGGGGTGGGGTCGGGATGTGAATATCCAGTGAGATCAATTTATGGTCTGATCTTACCAGTGAGGGGGTACACTTCTGGTCTGGAGCATAGAGCCTCCATGTTGGTGATGATCAGTTCCAGTATGTTTTCCCCTCTTGTGGAAGTGGTAACAAGTTGTTCAATAGCATTTGAGTTTATAAATTCTGTGAACCTTTGGGCTAGGGTGTTGGAGCTAGAGTAATGCTCCCAGTCTATGTTTGGGTAGTTGAAGTCGCCCAATATAATGGTGTTTGGAGAGACCTTCATATTTTCTAGTGTTCTCAAGAAGGCCGAGTGGGGTTCCTGGGTTTGGGAGGGTGGTCTGTAGCAGGCTATAAACTGGAAGACAGTTTTACCCACTGTTAGTTGCACATGGATAGTCTCTGATGCTTCGTGCTGTGCCACCAACCTGGAGGTGTGGGTATCTTTGACGAATATTGATACTCCCCCTCCTTTTGTGATTCGGTCCAAGTTTTGGGGCCGAAAAGCATGGTATGAGGTATAACCTGGTAGTGCTGGGGTGCTCTCCGGAGCCTTGAACCAGGTTTCTGTTACTGCACAGATATCGATGTTCTCCACGCTAAGGAGAGTTTTGAGTGCATGCATCTTGAGGTTTAGACTTCTGGCATTGAGTAGCATTACTCTTAGTTTCTTATCCCTTGTGATACCTATGGAGGTGGGTTTGTCTTTTGAGCCTTGCCTAAAAAAGGCACTGGGGGTGGCAAGAGCCTTTGCCAAAATCCGAAATCCCAGGGGTGACCGGTGCAAGCCGTCCCTATTGAAGCATTGTGGCTTGTCGAGCATGTCATCCTAGGCTGACAGGCATTGGATCCCCTTTGAATGAAACCAATACTTAAGCCAATTGTTGAAATTGATCATCTTGTCTTCATATTGTGGCATCATTCTTGGTGAGGAAAGAGCAGGATCATCAGAAAAGTATTGAGTACAATACTATGCCTCTACTTTCTTTTACTATACTTAAAAGCTTTTTTGGTTTATTTGCTTTTGTTTGGAGGCATATTTTTGTGTTTTTAAATATTTATATATTTTGCTCCCCATTTGGGGGGCACCTGACATCTGAGGCAAGAAAAACTGATGTAATGGCATCGGCTGCATGTTTTATACCCCTGACGACCTAACGTCATGGAAGAAGGGACAGCAACCGACGCAGGACCCAAGACTTTGTTAATCAGGCCGACAGAGGGCAACCTCCCAGCAGATTACCCAAATGTAATGACTGCAACAGTGAATACACTCGAACATCTACATTTATGGTAAGTGTACACAACTGTACTTTACCCTCCCTCCAGCCCCCTGACTTCTGTTGGCTATACCTCTGTTCTTGTTTACTGTGCTTAAAGCTTTTTGGTGTATTTGCTTTTTTGTTGGAGGTGTAACCTTGTATATATAATTGCTTCCAATTATGGGGGCACCTGACATCTAGGGCAAGAAAAACTGATGTAATGGTGCCGGCTGCATGCTTTATGTACCCCTGACTACCTGATATCACGGAAGATGACAGCAACCGATGCAGGACCCAAGACTTTGATAATTAGGCCAATTGAGGGCTACTGCAAGCAGATAACCCAAATGTGATGACTGCAACAGTGAATACACTCCGAACATCTAAGTTTATGGTAAGTGTGCACAACTGTACTTTTCTTTTCTTACCCCCCCCCCCCCCTTGGTATTGTACTCCGGTTAAGAGGGCTAGGGAGTAGGACTCTTCTGATGAGGACTTGGCTTACTCCTCTCAGATTCCCTCTCCATTAGACTATTGTTCTGAGGAGGAGGATTCCGTTAGTCCATAGTTTCCATTTGAGGAACTTGCTTTTGGGTATACTATCGCTTGTGTGATGGATTTCTTAAAATGGGACTGTAGTCAGGTTTCCCTCCAGTCCTAGCTGCCCTGTTACACACTTTTTCAGCAGCTTCTCATGCTCCTGATTCTCTATCTCCAGCCCCTAAAAAGCCTGACAGGTTTTATAAAGTGCCTGATGACTGTTAAGTTTCTCTACAAATGTCCTTGTGCTGATCCCTCTGTTGTATCCATCTCTTCTGACCAACCTTCCAAGCTCTTGTCTTCTACTAAATTGCTTTCTTCTGACAAGGTCAGTAGGGCCATGGAAAGGCTGGGGAAAAAAGGTATATACTCTTGCTACCTTGGCTTTTTGGTCTATTAATTATCAGAGGTGTTACTCTTGGCGTTGCCTCCAGCCTTTGCCTGATGATACTAAGGTTATACTGATAGATGTTCCTCTTGATAATAAAAATCTCTGGCTCTGTAGTGGCTGAGCCTTTTAAGTCCCTGCAAGAAAAGGGCACGTTCTTATAGGAACTGAAGCATATTTTTGTTTCTCCTGTTCCTAAATTTCAAAAGGTCATCCTTCTAAGCTTGCCTCTGTACATAGACAGTCTCTCCCTACTTCCAAATGTCAAAAGGGTTCTAGACGGGCTCCTTCTGCTAAGTCTTCTCAGACTCCTACTACTCAGATGCTTCCTTTTTCAGGCAAGCCAGGTTCTGTCTGACTGTCTTCTTCCATCTGTCCTAAGTCAGGTTCCTTTGTCTCTTCTTCTTTCTCTGTCCCTTCTCAGTTGATTAAGGATCACTCAACATTCTGAGGTTCTGTCCGTCATCAGTCAGGGATACTTCATGGTTTGTAAATCCCATCCTCCCTTTCTGGGCATTCCTCAACCTCCTCAGGAACAACTGACCTTTTTTCCGGATGTACTTCAGGGCCTTTTATCTCAAGGCACCATCCAAGCAGTTTTTGGTCTTCAAAGGGGAAGGGGGTTTTATTCTAGAATGTTTTTGGTTTACAGGAAAGAAGGCACCTGGAGGCCCATTTTGGAACTTTCTCAGCTCAATACTTTTCTGAAGATCCTGCTCTTTCATATGCTGTCCCTTCAGACTGTTTTTTGCTCTTTTACCTCAGGCTTTCATGGTCTCTCTTCATCTCAAGGAAGCCTATCTTCACATCCCTATTCATCCCCATTTCAAGAAATATTTGCGTGTCAGTGTTTCTTCCTTCCATTTTCAGTTGTCTGCTTTGCCCTTTGACTTCTCTACTGCCCCAAGGGTTTTCACCAAATGCATCACTAATGTGATTGCTTTTTGCAGGATGAAGGGGATAGAAATCTTTCCTTTCCTGGACGACCAGCTTATTCAGCCTTCGTCTCTAGAGACCTTACTTCAGCATCTTTGCTATGCTGTTTGTCTCTTGGAAAGCCTAGGGTTTATGATAAACTTCCAGAAATCCTTTCGGACTCCTTCTTGGGATCTTGGTTGTAAGCTCCAAACCATTCCTGTGATGGATTCCCTGCCACCACACAAGGCTGTTACTCTGATTGTCGTTTTTCAGTCCCTTCTTCCGCAGGTCTCAGGTACAGCCAGAGAATTTCTAAGGGTTCTGGGATTCATTACTTCCACCATTCCTATGCTTCCACCATTCCTATGCTTCCATGAGGAAACTACTGTGGTTCCCAAAGTCAGTGCGGCTCCAATATTGTCATCCTTTAGACTTTCTAGTTCCTCTTATTCCATGCCACAAAGTAGAGCTTCAGTGATGATTCATCATCTCTCTCTCTACCCAGGGCTTCCTTTTCAGCCCCAAGTCCCCTCTCAGGTACTCTTTTCAGATGCAGGTTGGGGTGCTTATTTTGGTCCTCTCAAGGTTCAGGGTCTTTGACCCATTCATCAGAGAGCAGAGCATATCAACATGAAGGCGATGAGAGCTCTCCTTTTTGCTCTTCAGGCCTTTCATACTCTTTTTCTTCAGTGCCTCTCAAAATCTTTACAGACAGTACCACAGGGATGTGTTACATCAACAAGCAAGAAGGGACACGGTCCTAACCTCTGTGCAGACTAGCTCATCAAGTTTGGGATCTGGCTGTACAATATCAGGTGACTCTTCAGGCTGTTTATATTCCTTTAAGAATAAAACATTGTGGCAGACTGTCTGAACAGGTTCAAAACGCAGGCTTACAAATGGATGTTTCATAGAGATGTGTTTCTGGACATTGTCCAGCAGTGGAGTACTTCTTGGGTAGATCTTTTTGCCTCCCCACTGAACAGGTAACTTCATCCTCTGGTGTGGAAGGTGGACGCCCCGTCTTATTCTTGGAAGGGGGTGTTTCTCTATGCCTTCCCTCCCCTGCCTCTTACATTGAAGGTCTAGTTCAAGATAAAGCAAGACTGTCCCAAAATCTTGCTAGTGACTCCCTTTTGGCTTAGATAGCATTGGATGTTCATCGTGTTACACTGCTGCAGTCATCACACTTGGGTTATCTGCCGTCAGGCGGTGCCGCAGTCGGCCTGAGTTCCAAAGTCTTGGTCCGGCGTCGGTTGCTGTCGCTTCTTCCCTGATGTCAGTGCGACAGGGGTATAAAAGAGGCAGCCGACGCCATTTTCTTCAGTCTTTCTTGCCGTGCGGTGCCCGAAGCAGAAGCAGTTCGCAAGTGCCGGTCGGCCGACTCCTGAGATTTTCAAATCGAATTTCAGACCGAAGTCTTCAATAAAGCTAAGTACCCCGTTGGGGAACCTTTACTTGCCTCAGTCCGATGTCAGAAAAAGTTAATAATTGCATTTCTTGTGGGAAGCAAATACCTCATAAGGATTTTCATTCTTATTGTATCCCTTGCCTAGGCCCAGACCACGACGTCACAGGTTGTCAGTTTTGTGCTAGGTTTAACAAACGAACTATTAAACATCGGTTTGATTTCGCCCGGCATTATTTTGGTAGAAAATTTAATTATACTATGCCGTCGGAGCAGCCGACGACCGGGATGCATAAAAAGTGCAAAGAAAGACAGGCAGCCGAGACCCAAACCAGACACCGAGGCCTCTGCTAGGCCAGTCGCCGATTCTCCAGTTTTCAGTGAGGCGCCTACGCAGCCCCTGACGACCGCTGATTTAGAACCCCAGCCTGCATCCGACTCCCAAGCGGAGATTGCAGGGCCTCCAGAGCCTTTATCTTTAGGCCCTTCCGACTCCATGGCTGATGGGGATTCCGGTGCAGTTGAAAGGCCGTCAGTTGCTGAAAGTGTCTTCAGACCGACTGCACTTACTATTAAATCCTTTGCAAAACGAAAAACTCCATTAAAAGTAAGGAAGCCTGTACAGCAGTCTCCAGTGCAAGGCCCCATGCCTAAGAAACAGATGCCGAAGTCTTAATTACCCTAATCAGGGGTTCCCATCCCCCACCTGACAAAAGGCCTAGACAGGAGGAGGACTACGCTTCCTCTGACCAGGTTTCCATTACCTCAAATTCTTCTGAGGAACAGGAGTACTCTTTTCCCCCTTATGAAGACTCTGATGCTGAAGAGTCTATTCCTTCAGCATCTCCCCCAGAAGACTACTCTTTTGGGGAAACTTTACATACCATGAGGAAACATTTCCACTGGGAAGGCCAGGATTACTCTGATTCTAAGAAAAGGCTCCGAGAGTTCCTCTTACTACCCCAGTACAGACCCCTTGCTATTCCACCTGTGTTAGACATTGTGGATGATGTTTATTCAGAATCTAGCATTAACCCAGATTCATTGCCTCCTGCACCAGCCAAACCAGACAGATACTACAGAGTCCCTGACTCACATAAATTCCTATATAAAAGCCCTGTTGCTGACCCAGAAACCATTTCCCAGGGTCCCAAAGGGGTTAAGGCCTCTATTGCTAAAAATCCTGTACCGTCTGAAAGGGATTCTAGAGCACTAGACAGATGGGGAAAGAAAGTATATACCTCAGCTACTCTAGCTATGAGGGCCTTAAATTGCCAGTTTCACAAGGTGAAATATCAATAATATTTGATGTCTCAATTAAAACAAAAAATGAGCACACATACAGAGCAGCCCGATTACAAGGAAATGCAAGATTTGTTGCATGCAGCAGAACAAGTGGGAAAACATACTTCGCAATGTGGATTTGATTCATTGGAAGCTTCTTGCAGAGCAGCTGTAACAAGGTCTGACATTCGTAGGCATGCTTGGTTAAAAGAACAAACTTTACCTGATCATGTTAAAGCAAAGTTATTGGATGCACCCTGACAGCAGGATGTTTTATTTGGTGTGAAAGCAGTAGAGGTTTTAAAGAAAATGGAGGTTAAGGCAAAATCTATGCAGACGGTCAAGGATTTTTTACAGGTCCAACCCCCTCGTTTCAGCAGAAATTGGCCAACAAAAAACTGGTCCTTTCCAACTTCTGACAGACCACAGAGGGGCAAATACAGATGCCCAAGGGGCAGAGGTCAGCCACAAGGCTCTTACAAGCCACGACAATGGGGTGCCACAACCCAGAAAGGAGGAGAAGACAGGTCTCAAACTATCAGTAGACAATCACAATGACTTACTCCTCAGACTGCCAAGCAAATCACTCTTGGCAGCTCCCTTGGGAGGAAAACTTGCACTTTTTGCAGACAATTGGCACATCATCACAAAAGACAAATGGGTCCTAAATATTGTAACTCAAGGATACAGGTTCCACTTTCACACTTTACCAAGGATAAAAGGAATGCTAAACCTGCCATCAAATCAACGGACAGAGGTTCAAAGACAAATTACAGCACTCATGGACATGAAAGCCATTCAGCAGGTTCCTACACAGGAGCAAGGACAAGGATTTTACTCAAGACTCTTTCTGGTTCCCCGAAAGGACAAAGCCTGGAGACCCATTCTGGACCTTTCAATTCTAAACACATACCTGGAAGTTCCCAAATTCAAGATGCTCACACTTCAGCAACTTCTTCCCATGCTGGGCAAGAAGGCTTGGCTAGTAATGTTGGACCTCAAGGAGGCATACCGGCATGTCCCTATCAGACAAAATTGCAGAAGATACCTCCAATTTATAGCAGGTACAACTCATTACCAATTCTCTGCACTGCCCTTTGGCTTATCTACTGCACCCAGGGTCTTCACAAAATGCCTGGCACCAGTAATTGCATACTGTAGACAAAGAGGAATCCAAATATATCCATACCTGGATGACTGCCTTATTCAAGCAGACAGCAAAGACATTCTTTGAAAACATCTGGCGTTTGTAAAAAACCTACTAAGTTGCCTAGGGTACACAGTAAACGAAAATAAGTCAAAACTAGTGCCCTCACAAGACATAATATTCCTGGGTGCCAGCTTAAATACAACCGCCCAGATGGCTTATCTCACGCCAGACAAGCAAGGACAACTGATGCAATACTTCAAAATGATGGCAACAAAGACCCAACTCCCTGCAAGAAAAATTCTGCAGGCCGTGGGATTCATGGCATCTTGCATACTACTAATACCATATGCCAAACTGCATATGAGGAAATTACAATGGTACCTGAAAAGCGTATGAACTCAACACAGCCAGAGCTTGGAAACTATAATACCACTAATTCCCTGCCTTCAACAGGAATTTCTATGGTGGGCTCAGGCATGTCACCTCAACAAGGGTCAGCCTTTCACATTGCCCACAGCCAGGCAAACAATGACAACAGATGCATCGGATTACGCCTGGGGAGCACACGTGGCAGGACAGTGTATTCAGGGCAAATGGTTTGCAGATCAAATGCATCTCCACATCAATCAAAAAGAGATGCTAGCTGTACAAAATGCCCTAACAGCTTTCAAGGACCTCCTACATCCAGGACAACTTCTAATAAAGACGGACAGCACCACAGTGATGTGGTACATAAACAAACAAGGGGGCACACATTCCTACCCCCTATGCAGGCAAGCAATGACCTTATGGAACACAGCACTGACCTACCAAGTTCAACTACAAGCACAATTCCTGCCAGGAAAAAAAAAATACATTGGCAGACAAACTAAGCAGAAATATCATGGATCCTTACGAGTGGAAACTAGACCCACAAGTATTCACAATGATAACTCAAAAATGGGGGAGCCCAGACATAGATCTGTTTGCCTCCCCCCAAAACTACCAACTGCGAAAGTTTTGCACAAGGACATACCACACACTAGCTTGGAAAGTGGAAGCCCTCTCATTCAGTTGGAAAACACTAACAGTGTATGCCTTTCTCCACTGCCTCTTCTGGCAAAGGTGCTGCTAAAAGCCAGATTAGAGAGGCCACAAATGATATTCATTGCTCCAGACTGGCCACGCCAACACTGGTATCCAATATTAAAGAACATGGCTCAAGGCCCACCATGGATTTTACCTCAAATTCCTCACCTGCTGACTCAGCAAAACAATCAGATTCTACACAGCCAGCTCAAGACTTTAAATCTGGCTGCATGGCAGATTATCTAAACAACCAGTCAACACTTCTCTCTACAGCTGTTATGGATGTCATTTTGGAGGCCAGGAGACCCAGCACCAGGAAAACCTACTCAGACAAATGGAAAAGATTCTGCGCCTGGAACCAGGCTAAAGGCCAAAATCCTCTTGTCCCAAATATTCCTCAGATTCTGCAATATTTAACTGAGATGTTGCACAAAGGCCTTTCCTTTTCATCTATAAAGATCCACGCTTCAGCTATTTCAGCTCATTACAACACGGATCCTCCTATTTTTTCACATCCATTATTAAGACAGTACCTCAGAGGGGCTAAGAACATAAGACCGCCCCGAAGAGCACCAACACCAACTTGGGACCACAATTTTGTTTTGGAAAAACTTACACTATCGCCCTTCGAGCCAGCCTTTTCAGCTGATTTACAGTTTTTATCATGGAAAACTGCCCTGCTGCTAGCAATAACTTCAGCACGAAGAGTTTCAGAGCTACAGGCCCTAATGGCAGTGGAGCCTTTCATCATTTTTAATCAAGACAGAGTCTCTTTACGAAGTAACCCTTCCTTTATGCCAAAGGTAGTATCCAGTGTGGCTCTAAACCAAACCATTCATTTACCCACCTTTTATCCAAACCCCCAGAATAAAGGGGAAAGGCTCCTACACTCTTTGGACATTCACAGGCAGTTACGTTTCTACTTGGATAAAACAAAGGTTTTCAGAAAATCTGATCAGCTCTTTGTATCCTATGCTGCAGGATCTCAAGGAAAGCCTATATCAAAACAGACCATTTCAAAATGGATAGGACATTGTATCTGTTTCTGCTACACACACCATGGGAAACATTAGGCCTCATTCCACCAAGGCTACAGAAACATCAGCAGCCTTCCTCAGAGGGGTACCAACCAAGGATATTTTGGAAGCTGCAACTTGGAGTTCACCTTCACCAAGCACTACCACTTACCTCTATACTCAAACACCAGAGCTGGCTTTGCCACTGCAGATTTGCAGGGCCTGCTAGCTTCTCCAAACCCTGTTTAGTACCAACTGCCCAGCCTTAGCTTTGGGATTCAACCCAAGTGTGATGACTGCAGCAGTGTAAAACGATGAACATAGTACAGTTTTGTACCTACCATAAATGTAGATGTTCGAGTGTTCACACTGCTGCAGTCCAGGTTACCCTCCCACCTTCCCCTCTTCTTACCTGGGTTTTATCTATAGCTCCCTGTTTATACAATCTCTAAGATGTATTTCTATATGGTGTATTTGCTTAGTTGTAGCTATTATTTTCTACTTATGTAACTTACTTAGGATTATGTATTGCCTTCTTATTTGGGGGCACCTGACATCTGGGGCAAGAAAAACTGAAGAAAATGGCGTCGGCTGCCTCTTTTATACCCCTGTCACACTGACGTCAGGGAAGAAGCGACAGCAACCGACGCCGGACCAAGACTTTGGAACTCGGGCCATCTGTGGGACCGCCTGACGGCAGATAACCCAAGTGTGATGACTGCAGCAGTGTGAACACTCGAACATCTACATTTATGGTAGGTACAAAACTGTACTTTCCCTCTTCTTCTGCACCTGACCAAGGGTAATCACTACAAGTTACCTAACAGGGTGGACCAGCTCACAAATGATAGGGGGTCTGTCATCCATCCTCACTTGCACGCTCTTCAGCTGACATTGTGGGTGATAGGGTTTTGATCCCTTTTAGGCACCTTTTTTTCTGAGGACATGCTTCAGGCTTTGCAGGAGGCTAGGAAACCCACTACCAGGAAACCCTGTGTTTCCAAATGGAGGAGATTGTCTGTCTGGTGCCTTGCCCATAACTAGGATCCACTTTCTGTGGAGATTCTTGTGGTTCTGTCTTATTTGTGTGAATTGCTCCATGCTGGGTTGACATAAAAGCTCACCTTTTAGCTATTTTGCTTATTTGTCTTTGTCCCTTCCTCTGGCTTCTAGGTTTGAGGACAGACTGTTTCTTAAAGGTGTCCTTCATAGTAGACCTCCGAGGAAACCTATTCCTCCTTCCTGGGACCCTAATTTATTTTTGAAAAATTGACTCTGGCTCCTTTTCAGCCTGTGGCTTCAACTTCCTTTTAGCATTGTACATCGAAGACTGTTCTTCTCCTGACCCTTACTTTTGCTGAGAGAGTGTCTGAGCTTCAGGCCCTTATGGCTGTTCCATCCTTTTCAGTTTTTCATAAGTACAGGGTGTCTTTTATTACTAATCCTCCTTTTTCTGTCCAAGGTGGTTAATGAATTGTCTTTTAATGTATTAATTTGCCCACATGTTTTCCTTTTGGAATTCACACCTTGAATTTGAATAGGCAGCTCTGATACTATTTAGATAAGACTAAAGCCGTTCTCAAGTTAGAGCAGATTTTTATCTCTGTTCATCCTAGATCTTTAGGTTTCGCTGTTTCCAAGCAAACCATTTCTTCATGGATCTCTAAGGCCATTTTTTTTTCTCTTTTCATAGGAAAAGTCTTTCTGCCTTTGTTAAGGCTCATTCTACCAGGGCTGTGTCTTCCTGTGGTGCTTTTTTCAAAGGATTGGATACCAGTTCCATCCTTCTGGGTGTTACCTTGACTTCTTCCCATACTTTTACTAAGTATTGCAAATTAGATGATGTATCCAGAGCAAGATCTGGCTTTGCCAGGGCTATCTCGCATGAATTTCTTGAGGGCTTTGCTGGGCCTTCCTCCTCCCAAATTTTCTCTTGAGCTTTTGTACTGACCCTTTAGTAAAGAGTACTGCATCTTTGATATGGAAGAACATAGTACAGTTGTGTAAAATCTTGCCATACCAGTAGATGTCCTTCTCTTCACTTTTGCAGTATTCAGTCCCTTCCTCCTCCCCCTTTTTTTTTCCTCTTCTCTTTCTTCTTTTTTCTTTCTGGATGCACATGTTCCTCCTCCTCTCCTTGAACTGTTGTTCCTCCTGGGGTTATTCAGGTCTGAGGTATGTACGTCCGTACTTCACGTTTATGCCCACACCATAAGCAGTGAGCATATGTGTGACGTACAATGTCCTCAAAATCTTAAGGCTTTGGTATACTGGCTGGACGTTGGGCTACCCTGGGCAGGGAATCTCTTTAGTAAAGAATACTGCAACAGTGAAGAGGACATCTACTGTCACTGCCCTTTGTTCAGTACTAGTGTTGCAGTGTTTATTCACAGGATAAGCCTACATTTTCCATTAAGAACATTCCAGTCTGTTTATAATAATTTTCTTAATATAGTATAATTGCGTACTTGCACACATCTTTCTTAATTGTATGCTTTCTTATGCACCATTTAATTTCTCTTAAGGATCGATCACATTTAGACAACTTTTTGCTGTCTTAACCAATCAACTAATAATTTGCAATGCTTCATTCCTACTTCAGAAATACCTTCAGCCACCTAAACAGAAGAACTTTACCTATTATAGTCTTCTAAGACAATATGTACAGAGTACTGTGTTAGTGCTGTCCCATAATTCTCCACCCTTTTAGCACTGTTCTTTTTCCTGCTAGTTCCCTTTTTATTTCCCTTTTAACTAATAGTGGTGGTCTTTAATTTCCACCCTTGCTTTCATTCAGTCCGACACGCTTATCCACATTCATAGTACCTACACCCTAAATGATTAATAGCTAGTATCTGTGTAATTCTCTGTTATATTCAGGCAGTCATTCTTCTTGCTTGCTATGCCTTCCTTTACAAATATCCTTCACCTATTAATTTACTTTATATTCTACCCTATGTCCCTCCACTTGAGCAGTTTCACCTTGCAGCTTCCATCTGCATTCCAACAAGAGAAGACTCAAAACTGTCAACTTCCATTTTCTTTTTTTTAAATGTACTTGTTTTTTTCCCAGTGCATGAAGCTTGGGCTCCATCAACGTATTCAGCATATTTGGATCTGTTATAGCAAATTACCATTGTCCGTCTTACATTTTTCACAGTGTCAGCCATCATTTGAGGAACCAGCAGTAAACCATCACGCACATGGTCACTAGATTTAACTGTTCACAGCCACCTAATCGCACATTCATTTCATGTTGTCTTTCATTCATCCTTCTTTCACTTGTTCACGTTTAAGCAGTCATTGATCTGGTTTGTCAAAGGCTCAAGCGTGCAGAATCTCGTGTGTGAAAATGACCATAATAGCGTTTGTCAGCAGTTCATGTATCTTATCTAAAGGGGCATATTCTAGTAGGATAGTATGTGTGCAGAGAGAGTTGAAACTAGTGTTAGTTCTGCATGATCCCGTTTATCCATTTGTGACAGAACGTTAGCCACAGTTGGCTCATTACCGTGATTTTTTCCCAGACCTGCAGCTCTTGAATCCCATAATGATCTGTGCTTTCCGTCATGCTCCAGGTCTGTATTGTAACTATTGTTTAAAGTTGGAGGGATCTGATATTTTAGATCTCCAAATTTCAATTTTTTGTACCATTTTTCTTTCTGCTCTTTCAAGAGATCATTTTCAACTCTTTATCTTTTTGCAAAAAAAAAAAAATAGTTGTGGTTTCTTTCCTTATCCTTTCCCAGCACTTCATGCCAGTTCTTTGCCCCCTTTTTTGTCTGCTCTTCTTTGTCATATTTTTTTGTTAGATGCTCATTACTTGTGTTGTTTATGTGCTTCAGACTGCACTTGGTTCAGCTTAGTTAAAAAAAAGTCAGTATCTTCAGCAGTGTTGTGTTTATGTTGTCTTTGTTCTTTGGTGCTAGATTAGCTGCTCTTGCAGGCAATTTTCAGCTTAGCCAGTTTCCTTTTTTGTGCTTGAAATAATCTATCCTATTTGTTTATAGATTGGCCTTACCCATCTTGTGGTCAATAATTATATATATTACTCCTAATGAGAATGACTGGGATTATACCATAGATAATTTGAGAAGAACCCATACATAGGATAAAGCATTTAGGAGCTGCATCTGTCCAGTAGTAGTACAGGGGGCAGTCCTGCGGTAAATCTTCTGTTTTCCATCCATAGATCTAAGTTGCACTTGAAAATGGACAGGGATGAACTCTGTTTTATGTGGATGGAAAGTTTGTTTCATATCAGTGGTATCCTTTGTGAAATATAGCTGTCCCTCCAAATTGTTCTTTTAATGTTGCAGAAGAGGTTTAGATCCCTAGACTGAGTATTGTTGATGTCATTTGACTTGCTGATGTGAAAAAATCCACCAGTAATGGGTCGGCCTTGTATGCCAGACACAGGTCACCACTTAGCAGTCTATAGGGTACTGAGTATAGTGACAAGGCTTTGAGTTGGTCCATTAAGGACATGTTGTTTAGGTCTAGATCTAGACACAATCCTTTTGTTTATAGGAAGACTTTCTTATAACAGGAGACCCTTGCTGGTCAAAAGTTGGGTCACTGTTCATATAAGTTCCCAAATATCAAACAGCAGGGTTAACTCTTGGACGGGCATATTTTCAGTGCAGTAATTCCCTGGGCTAGATGGCTTCCCAAGCGATACAGAAATGCATTTTTTGCCATTAAGTTTCAGACCATGATTTTGACACCAGTTATTACTTTTCAGATGTCTTTCTGCAGGATGACTAAGTCATTTGGGGTCACTGCAAACTTAGTCAGCCAGAGCCCTTTGGTATTGGCCTTTACTTCAGAAAAGTAGATGCCAAACAGGAGAGGTCCCAGCACAGAACACTGAGAGACTCCACTGGTGACTGGTCTAGGTGTGGAGGTAACCTCCCCTTTTATGATTATCTGTGAGCCAGTTTGTAAGCCATTTGGTGACATAGGGATTTATTACCAGTTTATATATCTTTTTTACTATGCCTGAGTGTGAAATTGTGTCAAAAGCTTTGGCCAGGTTGAGGTATGTGGTGCATAGCATTTCTCCTTTATCCTTTGCTTTGGTAACCTTTTCAAGAAAAATCCACCAGGTTGAGTAAGCATGACCTGCCCTCTATGAATACAAACTGAGATGGGTCCAGTGAGTGGAGGTTCCCTATGTCCTGATTGATTCTCGTCCTTTACCCACTTTAGTTCTCTGTACAAATTTAAAAAAGAATAAACAACTGGATTTAGTAACCCCATCATCTTCAGTTATATACAACACCCTTCTTTTCAGTGGTTTAATCTTGAACCATCATGTGAAAGAAAAGAAACACGTCTTTATACATAGTATATACAGAGTAACCAGTTTCATTTAGTTAAACCACGTTATCTAAGATAAGGTTTCAGGGGAACCGCTTCATTGAGGTCAACCCCTCTGTCGGCTTGTAATAAAATAATCCACCTCAGTTTGGCTTGTTCTACCTTATTCTTAACATCACCTGTTCTAAGATTATCCTGAGTAATCTGAATGAACATAAAATTAAAGAATGTGCTGGGCCACATGTATGAACATGTTTCGCTAAAACACTTTTTTCATCTAATTTCTTAATACAGTAGATGTGTTCACGGATACGGTCCCTGAGTAATCGTGAGCATATCTGTTGTGCTTATCTACCTTTATTAAATCAGATTTAGCCTCAGTCATGTGATGCTCCTTTTTCCTGAATACTAATCTCTACATCCTCCACAGACAATATGTATTTTTTTATGAAAGCCTCCCATTGCATCATAAGTACATCATTTTCCCAGATTTTATCTCTCTCAAAGACACTTAATTCTTTGAAAAACACACACCCAGTTTTTACAGCATCACCTAAACCCCTTACTTTTGTCTTTATTCAGGGTCGTTCCCATGTCTTTTAAACATTTATTCAGACAAACCAGCACTTTCCTCTTCCATATTTTGTTCCTAGCAACTACAGCTATATTGTCTGGAATTACTTCCTCCTTTTGCATAAGCATATTTAGCATCACTCTTTTTATAAGCTACTGTACTCACTATTGCTTTAATTACTGATGCAAATAATATGCCACTCATGTGCCATCATTGTCATATACCACACTTCATGCATATTTTTTTTTTTTTTACTCCACCACCTATTCATTAATGCTCTCACTGTTATTGATATGTTGATACACACACACTCTCAGTTCTGTTACCTATTCAGTATTTCTCAATATCATCCCACAACGCATCATGTTCTATTATAGCAAATGCCTTGCTGATGCTACCTACCATAAGTTTCACATCTTCTCTTTTTACTTGTAGTATCCACCATTTCTGTCACAGCCATTAACAATTCTTGAATTCCCTTCCCTTTTATACAATACATACTTTCTTCTGTAACGCCCGTCATCCTTCCTTCAGTTCTCCACTGAATTATTCTCTTAAAAAAATTATAACCTGTGTTATTTTTGGACGGTGCAGTGGTGCAGCGGTTGCGTTGTTGCTTCACAGCAAGAGGTTCTCTGGTTCGGTTTTCGGCTGGAGTGCCTTCTGTGCAGAGTCTGTATGTCCTTCCTGCATTCGTGTGGGTTTCTTCCGGGTGCTCCAGTTTCCTCCCACATTACAAAGACATGCGTCTGGAGCATTTCTCCCCAGGCCTCCACATGTCTAGTACATACAGATCCATGGTTAGAGATTCCCACTGACTTTGAGTCGGTCCTTACATTGTTAGAGTGCATGATTAATTTGTAGTCAACAAAGGAAATGTAACCATTAATGGCAACCATAATGTACAGCTGAAGTTACTGTAACATACATTTACTATGTGCTCTTGCATTAAAAGCATTAAAAAAGGAAATCAGAAGTACTTAACTGTGTTTTAAATGCACACATACATGTGCACAGACAGTCAGACATACATTTAAACACAATACTGCATCCCACATAATAGTATTCTACATGCTGTATATGTTTTACACACAGACACACACACACACACACACACACACACACACACACACACACACACACACACACACACACAGATGTATATCTGTGTGTTTATGTGTACTCACATATACAGTTACACAAAATTTCCATTTTGATTTAAAGGACATGTACACAGACGGGCATATAATCTAGTTCTCTGTTGCACACACACACACACACACACACACACACACACGCATGCTTTTGCACCCATGTACTTGTGTGTGTGACACACACACTATATATATATATATATATATATATATATATATATATATATATAAAATGTAGTATATGTGTGTGCGCGCGCAGTATGGGTGCATACAATTCGTTATTTATCCTAAACTTAACATAGCAGAGTTAAGCATTATTAATGTATACATACTAGTAAATGTTGCTTAATGTTTTACGTATTCACTGTCATACATTGTATATGTGTTGCACATGCAGTCTTTGTCAGTGTCTTAATGTCAGTATTTTTTTTCTTTGTATTGCTAAGTGCATTTATTACTTGTTATTATCTTTGCCAATGTAGCCCGAGTTGTGGCTGAAAAGGGTTCTGGGACCAGTTCAATATCTTTGTTAAAGTATAAATAAATATGAAATGGAAAATAAAAGGGGGGTGAACATGACAGAAATAGGAATTACTAAAGCACATTTTAATTTTGCATCATTCAAGAGAGAGAAAAAAAATTCACGTTGAAGGTATTGGGAAGTAGCAGACAGACTTAATTTGGAGTCCTACTACTTGTCACCTGTAAATGTACATCAAGAATCATTTACTGCAATAAGGGTTTTCACACCTCAGCATGAGTGTGGGGGAAGGTCTGTCAGTTCTTTTAGAACTACAAGAGGACCCCTTTACCTGCTGTTTACTGGCTTTCTTTTCCTGGAAGTATCTAACATCTGTTTGTAGCATAGAATTAGCTCTTACAGACACATAAATAAGGCTTAGTCAGGGAAACATAGACGTAGCTCTGTTACAGAAGGTGTGTTTAGATGACAGTGCTTCACAGTCCTGCCATTCTGTCTTAATAGCATGAGAAAACGTCACCACTTCCTTATGTCTAGCATGACTCATATAAAGAGGACTTGAAATGTATTCTAGGAAGAAGGAATGAAAGCAAAAAAAAAAAAAAAAAAAAAGATCACGTTACTAAAGCAGGCCTCATCATCGCCATTTTGAGGTAAACACAATCAGATTGTAAAAGAAGCACTTGGAGTGGTTTTGAGGCATTAAAATAGCTCAGAACAAAAAGCTACAAAGAAAAACATGTTTTATGAGCTCTAAGGTGGAGTTTTCCTTTAAGCCTCTTCCCTGCTGCTGTAGGAGACCTCTGGCATCAGCTAGCAGCTCCAAAGAGTAAGGAAAATTCTCTGATGCCCTGGCCAAATTTCTCCTAGTAGTATAAATACCACCCCGGGTCTTCCCTGAAAAAAGGATACTAGCCTAATGAGACTAACGTAGGCAGCAAAGGCTAAACAAATAAATAAATAATGCAGATAAGGTTAAGGCAGGGCAGAGGAAGGAAAACTCCTCTAGAGCCAAGTCCTCCTGGGAAACCTATTCTGGTTCTTCAGTATGTTGTAAACAAAGAGGAAAGGATGCAATACTGATTGTTCTGAATCTCTGTTGCAAAGTTATGAAGGAAAAAAGGGCTTTCTCTCCAGTGGGATGACCAGATCATTGCTGTCCGTGTTCGATCATCTCTGTTTTCTGTTAATCTGAAGCCGAGCTTAGTAGAGTAGACTTCCCACGTCTAGACCACAAATTTCCAGGTCTCTGATGTAGACCTCTTCTCACAAGAGCCAGTTCTCATAAAGCAATGACAGATGGTGGACATCAACTACAGAAACATGACAGAGGCACTCTTTCAAACCCATATAAAGATACAGAAAAAAAAGAGAAATAAAACCTTTTTTTTACTGTTTTTTCTGTGGTTTTGTTTTTGCGAAGAAGCAGCTGATTCTTTGTTGTTCTGTGCTAGTTCCATATAAAGATATGTCTATTCCTAGACCCAGCAACTACATTTGCTGCTAAAGACCAATGTGGGACTAGCCCTCAACTATCTCCTTCCTCATTGGCCTGAGTCTTTTACACCAGTATTTTCAGGATCAGTTTAACTTAGGGCCTTATGTTGGAAACTATCAGAGCCATGGTGTAGATGGCTGTCAACTTGTAATAGCCATAAGGAGTCCTTTAGGCACAAGTAGTGGTAATTCCTTCAGTTTTGACCATTCTGTTGCTGTCAGCTCTTGGCAACAAAGGGCAAAGGCTAGTTTTGGTACTGGTGCTATTGGGATTGTTCTGAGTCTTGGCATCACTGGTGTTCAAGTGCTTGGTGCCAGATAAGTTCGGGTTAATTGGGTCAGCCTTAGTGAACCTCTCAGCACTGAGTGGTCTTCACACTTTGTGTTAGTTTACTCGGGATTGACTGGGACGTCTCCTGTAATGTCACTGTTCATGGATAGAGAAAGACCTTGGTAACCAGCACAGTGTTGGTGTTGTCTTTTGAAGGACAGTTGCATTTGGGCAGTATCACTGCACTAATCTCATTCCAGGACTTATCTATACCTGTGCTTGAGGCCTTCCCATTCCCCAGCGCAACAGAGAAGACATTCCTTCTTCCCTTAGGCAGCAGCAAATTTTGGGAAGTGCTGGAGCTGATGAGTGAAAAGTGCGATGTCCACAGGAGTACATCTCATCTTCCAAGTAAGATTCATTCATTCATTCATTCATTCATTCATTCATTCATTCATTCACTGGGATTGCCCAATTTAGCACAAGCCCATTTTTAGTGGAGTCTTGTGGAAAAAACTCTAGCACATTACTGTGAAAAAGTTCAAAGTCCTTTTACAAATTTATGAATTCTGTACAACTGTCAAGAAAAATTATATATACAATTATATTTTAAAAAAGGTGTAACAGACTAGTGGATCAAGAAAAAGGAAAAAGAAATAGAAGTGTTACACAGAATAGTCGGTGAAAAAAGTGATTAGTTAAAAAACACAAATTAAGAGCAGGAGTGAAACATTATTTATTGGATTAAGAAAGAAAATGAAGAAAAAGAGATCAGGTGATAGGGATAAATAAGGAAGAGTGAAGGAAAGGGCGGGAAAGATTGGAGTTTAGAGGATAAGAGTAGTTAGAGTGTGGTGAAAAGGGTGTAGTGAGTATAAGGGAAAGGTGGATAACTAGAAAAAGCAATGGGAGACAGGAAAAAAAACATCTGCAAGTGAAGTGAAATATGCAGTAGAGGTAGAGAAGGATAACATGGCTGTAATTGAAGTGGGTAATGTTGGAAAAAATATAAGCAAGAGGAAGTGAAAGTGGGCAATCATTTACAAGTGCAGGAGGCTTCCCTGGCGCATTCATTTTACTTATGGATGGCTCCACTGACAGTAAGATTGGATCTGATGCTGTTCGTGTCATTATTCATCACAGATAGGTCTAGGATCCGACCTCTGATCCAAGCTGGCAACTTCTCATACAGATCCAGAGCTCATGCTCCTCCCCTTCCCATAATCCCTTGCTACCTTCTAACCCTCAGATCTCATTTGCGCTGAATCTCTCCACATGTAGTCCAGACTCAAGCTTTTAGTTCTTAGGTAAGTGGTTCTTGTTTCTTGGTTTTCTTCTCCTTTTAAGGTACCTTTCTATCCTTAACTTGCTTATTTATAGTTTAATTGCAGTTTTATTGTATTACCTCCCCTCCCTGTTAGAACTGTTTGGTTAGGTTCTCCCCTTCCCCCTTCGGGTGCTTGGTGCTTTGCGCCCTTTTTTCTTAAAGTTGTTCCTGTCGTTAAAAAAAATAATATTGTTAATCTCTCTCTCTCTCTCTCCTTGCTGTTTTTCTTTGTGTGTGTGTGAGTTTACGTTTTAGGATGGCTGAAAATCCTTCAGGGTTTAAATGATGCTGCTTGTGCAGTTGGAAGATGCTATGTTCCAACTTGCACGAAGAGTGTCTTTATAGTATAGGGTCGGCGCACATGGAGGTTGAATGCGACATTTGTGCCCCGCATTCAACCCCAGGACCCTCATAAAGCACTGCAACAAACTTCTGCTGAAAGGCTTGGTGCAAGGTGGTCCTCTGGCTTCAGACTCCCCTTTCAAGCCCTCACAGAAGCCTAAGAAGAGACCTCCTCCTCCCTCTGGGGGGGGGGGGGTCCTGTTCTTCTTTCTCTTCAGCTTCGGATCAAGATCCATCGTTCTGAGAGGTTAGGATCAGAATCTCGAATCCAAGGCCTCAGGAGATAGGAAGCTCTCGAATCTGAGTAGAAGCAAGCCATCCATGGATCTGACTAGTTTGCTGTATCTGTCTGGTATGGCCTCCAAGCCTTCGGATCCTATCAGGTTGTTGGATCTGATAGTTCATCGGATCCCATTCTTATTAAGAGTTTCCTGTTTGGTCCTCCGGGAGGTCGGATCCGAGTCGTCGAAGACCCATCTCATTCTTGGGGCCATAGGACTGCAGGACCCAAGGTCAGATTCCAGCAAGATCTGGCCACTCTTCAGCTTTGTCTGGATCCTCCAGAAGTCTCCTTCCCTCCGACGTGGCTAGGATGATGAGGAGTTTCCTCAAGGCCTAAATCGAGTTGAGGTTGCTGCCGTCCCCTGCCCATGTGGCTAGGGTTCCTCCCCATCCACAGGTCTCCACTCTCCTCTTCCAATCCAACAGGTTTTGGAATGTCAAGACCAGGAAATTTCAAGTGTGAGGCTGATGGTGTTGGGTATTCCCCCCTTCTCGACACCATCGAGCTCCCTGACTGGCTGTGTTCCACAGCCCTCGAAGCAGGGAGGACCTCGTCTCCGAGGAGTCAGTGCGAGTTCACTGGGAGTGGTTTAGAGTCTGTATTTTTCAGATCACTCCCTTCCCTTGGGGGCTTTGGCACTGGACAGCTCAGGGCTGATACTGTCTGGGGCTTTGGTGCTGCGTTGGGGTCCCTTCTCTTTTCCCATGTGGATCTGGACGCTGAGGATGGAGGGGCTTCATCCAGTCCATCAGCCTTCTGGGTGGTAGAGAAGACCTTCTTCAGTATGGCAGTTACCTCTCCTTCTTCTCAAGGTCCTCCCAGCCTTTCTCGGGATTGGGTGTTGAGGCCTCATCATTCTTCCAGGGTCAGCCCTACTGCAAGCCCCTTTAGACAAGCACTGCCCCACTTGGGGTACCCATCTCTTCTGAGCCCTCATCTGAGCCCACTGTGGAGGAACACCCTCAGAAGAGAATGTATAAGAGGAGGCACTTGGACTCCCTCAGAGAGTCCCTCACTGAGGTCACGAATTTGAAGAGGGAGATGGGTCCTCCAGACTTCTGCCTGAGGAGGTAGGTTTCCTTCACAGACATCCTGGAAGTTCTCAAAGAGGCGGATTGTCTTCCCCATCCCTGTCTTCAGAGGAGTCCATGTTCCTGAAAGCATTTGGGATGGGCTCATCTTCTACCTGGGTTCCCCCCTGCTGACGAGATTGTGGACCTTGTCACCAGCAGGGCTTGGAAGGAGCCAGACATGAAGGAACCTGTGCCCAAGAAAGCACATAAGTTCCTCAGTCCTCCTAAGGATGGGTCTTTTTAGAGCAAAGGGGTCCCTGTCGATGCCATCATGGTGGCCACTGCTACTAAGAAGGAGCTAGCTGAGCAAAGCTCCTTGGTCCATCCCTCAAACAAGGATTCATGAGTCATTGACTGTTTTGGAAATGATGTGTTTGCATCAGCTACTCTTGGTCTGAGAGCAACTAATTACTTGGCCCACTTTATCCAGCATCAGAGGAATTTGGTTTCGGAGCTTACCATTTCTCTGTCAGAGTTGTTGCCTCTGGAGAGCCTCAAGTTAGTCTTTCTGAGGCTGTCCACTCTTATTTCTTTAGCCAATGCTTCAATGAGGCTTAACTCCACTACTGCGGAAGCCACCTCTCGAGCGGCAAGCACTGGCATTGCTATATGACAGCATGCCTGGCTTTGCCTTTGTGGGTTTGTGGAACCCCTTAAGGCGTCATTGACTAATGCCCCCTTTGACGGTTCCTCTTTGTTTGGACCATCTGTGGAGGAAACTACAACCTGCATTGAGCAGGAAGGCAAGACTCTTTCCTTGGTAGGGATCAATTTTGCTACTCCCTAGAGGTCCTTTTCTAAGACCCAGAGGGGAAGTAAGAAACTTTAGTTCTGCAGAACTCAGTCTTCCTTTCAGGACGCTCCCCAGGAATCCTCTTTCACAGGCCGGGGCAGGGGACTCAATGGTAGATGCTGCTGCTCTAAGAGCAGAGGGGGTCCGCAAAACCAGGGCTCCTGAGAACCCTTCTTGGAGAAGTCCTTCAGTGCTCCTGAGGTGCTGCCTGACTGTCCTGCTCTGGAGGCAGTCTGGGGTAATCTCTCCCGTCACCTGCTAGCCTGGGCAAGTCTCACCTCTGATTATTGGGTGCTAAAAATGATTTCCAGGGGTTATTCCATTCCATTCTCAGCCCCCTCCAATTTGGAAAATTCTCACAGACATGACACCCCACCAAAGGGAATTGGCCTATCTCGAGGTGCAAGACCTCCTTTGAAAAAGAGACATTCAAGAGGTCCCACAGGACAATGAGGGTCCGGAACTTAACTCTCACTTCTTTTTGGTGCCAAAAAGACCGGGGACCTGCATTGTATTCTGGAACTCGGTGACCTAAACCTTTCTGTCTTTTAAGTCCAAGTTCTGGATGGTCACTGTACAGCCCATTCTGCCTCTCTTACGCAAGGACGATTGGATGTGCCCAGTGGATCTCAAGGATGCATACCATCGTATAATGATTAGCAGATGCTCCAAAAGACACTTAAGCTTTTGGTTAGGGGCCATAGAGTCCTGCCCTTTGAACTCACCACAGCCGGGTGTTTACCAAATGTATGGCAGTGGTGGCAGCTCATCTCCGGCTGCAAGGTTTGCAGGTTTTTTCCTATCTGGATGATTGGCTTCTCACGGCACTCATGACGCATCGACTAACACTGGTGACAAGGTATGTCCTCAGTCTTTTCCAGCATCTAGGCATTACAGTCTAGTTCCCGGTGAGAAATTGGAGCTCATCAGAGTCCTGCTGGACGTGGTATCAGAGACTGCAGCACTGCCTTCCCGCATGGTCCAAACTGATTTGAGATCAAGTCTCTCTTGTTGGATCTAGCACATCTGCCTGTTCATTTGATTCTCAAATTGCTAGGCTCTATGGTGGCTGCCATTCAGTTGGTGCCTCTCGCCAGGTATCCTGTGCGAGTTTTCCAATGGACCCTGACAGTCCAGTGGTCCATTCTGTCTCAGCCCATGTCTATGAAAATAAAGTTGATTCAGGTGTGCAGGAATCATCTTGCTTGGTGGCTTCAGTCTTGGGGCCAGTTTCTAGACAGGCCATTTTGTCTCCCCCCCACTAAAGGCCACAGTGACCACGGATGCCTCCTTGTTGGGGTGGGGCATTTTCAGGGCAGGACAGTTCAAGGCATGTGGTCCCCCATAGAGACCAAGTTGCACATAAATGTCCTGGAGATGAGAGCACTCCTTTTAATATTGCAAGCCATTCAGGAATGCCACTGTTTGGGGACTGTAGTAATTCAGACAGACAACATGGCAGTTGTCTGGTATATCAACAAGCAAGGGGGGACATGGCCTTATCCTCCATGCAGAGAGGCCATGAGAGTGTGGGAATAGGCGATGTCTTCCAGGTGCTTTCTTCATGCAACTCATATACCCAGGAGTTCCAATGTGCTGGCCGACAAACTCAGCAGGCACATCTTGAGTCCTCACGACTGGTCCCTGAATCCGTCCGTGGCAAGGCAAATCTCCGACCATTGGAGTCAACCATGCTGCAACCTTTTTGCTTCTCCAGCCAGCCACAAATGCAGCAATTTCTCTCCCCTGATCCCCCCATCAGGGGAGTCACCCAGGGATGCTCGTATTCATGATTGGCCTCTGGGTCTCCTCTGTGCTTACCCTCCTATTCCCCTAATGCCCAAAGTCTTACAGAAATCTCGTCACCTGAAGACTTCTGTCATCCTCATTGCCCCTTTCTGGCCTTGTCAGGCGTGGATGTTCTTCGTGTTTCACTGTTGCAGTCATTACATTTGAGTTATCTGCTTGCAGGTAGCCCTCAGTCAGCCTGATTATCAAAGTCTTGGGTCCTGCATCGGTTGCTGTCTCATCTTCTGTGACGTCAGGTAGTCAGGGGTATAAAGCATGCAGCCGATGCCATTACATCAGTCTTTCTTGCCGTGCAGTGCCAGAAGCAGTTCGCAAGTGCCGGTCGGCCGACTCCTGAAATTTTCGTTTTCGAGTTTCAGATCTGAAGTCTTCAACAAAGCTAAGTACCCCGTTGGGGATCCTTTTTCTTGCTGTAAACCGATGTCAGTAAAAGTTAACAATTGTATGACTTGTGGAAAGCAAATACCTCATAAAGATTTTCATTCGTACTGCATTCCTTGCTTAGGCCCAGACCACGACATCCCTCGCTGTCAGTTTTGTGCCTTATTCAATCCTCAAACTATTCGTTGTCTGTTCATTTTTGCATCTAACTATTTTGGTACTCTGTTCAGTTATCCAGAAATGGCTTCGGTAAGCCACCTGACTACCAACATTCTGAAAAAATGCAAAGATAAAGACAGAGACAGACCACATAGGTCCAAAGCTGCTGATGACACCTCCGTTAAGCTAGTCGCCAGTTTGCTGGTACTCAGTGAGGTGCTTTCGCAGCCCCTGATACCTGCTACTTCATATACGCAGGCCTCTACTGTGACCCATTCGGAGTTCAGTATGCCGCAAGATGCTTCTTTGACTATGGAACCTGTCTCTACCTTGGATGGGTCCGGAGCCACTGTGCGGGTACTGGCTTTTGAGGGTGTATTCAGGCCTACTGACTTGCATATTAAACCAACGCCATCTTCTTCAAGGCCTAAAACTGGATCCACGCCTAGAAAACCGGTGCCCAGACCGCATGGTCATACCCCTATACCTAAAAAACAAATGATAAGAATGGCTGAAGACTGTATTGCTCTAATCAGGGGAAGCCACCCTTCTCCCTCTAAGAGACGTAGAAGTGATTTTCCTTCTGATTCTTCTGATCAGGATTCTGAAATTTCTGTTTCTTCTTATGACCAGGATTTGCCCTTATCTACTTATGAGGATTCTGATGCAGAGGACTCAATTCCCTCTGCTTCCCCTCCAGAAGATTTCTCTTTTGGTGAAACTTTGCATACTATTAGGGAGCATTTCCACTGGGAAAGTCAGGATTACTCTGACTCCAAAAAGAGGCTTAGGGAATTCTTACTCCTAACTCAGCACAGGCCTTTAGCTATCCCTCCTGTACTGGACATTGTAGATGATGCCTTATTGGAATCTAGCCTGGCCCCAGACACTTTACCTCCAGCTCCCAAGAAATCGGACAGGTATTACAGAGTCCCTGACTCTCACAAGTTCCTCTTTAAGAATCCTACTGCGGATCCAGAGACAATTTCACAGGGACCCAAAGGCATTAAAGCTACTACTGCCAAAACCCTACCCCCTCTGATAGAGATTCCAGGGCCCTGGACAGATGGGGTAAGAAGGTATACACTTCTGCTACTTTGGCCATTAGTACCTTAAACTGCCAGTTTCATATGTTAAATTATCAGCAGCATATTATTAGATTAATTAAACAGAAAATGATGTTGATTCCTGACTGTGCTGAAAATAAAGAATTACAGGATGTAATGCATTCTGCTGAACAAGTTGGTAAACATACTTTGCAATGTGGTTTTATTTCATTAGAGGCATCTTGCAGGGCTGCTGTCACTGGGTCTGTACTTAGAAGGCATGCTTGGCTTAAGGAGCAAAATTTGCCTGATCATGTTAAAGCTAAATTACTGGAAGCTCCCTTAAACCAAGACCGCCTGTTTGGCAACAAAGCAGAAGTACTTAAAAAGATGGAGGTAAAAGCTAAATCGATGCAAACTGTTTAAGATTTCATGCAAGTACAGCCTCCCAGATTTAGTAGGCACTGGCCTTCTAAGAATTGGTCCTTTTCTGTCTCTTCCAGGCCTTCTCAGCCCAAACCCAGGACCAGCAGACCACCCAGGCTTCAGTCTCAAGGTACTCACAGGCCCTGAAGCTGGAAGTAGTAAGACACCACCCTATGGTAAACTGTCACAATGAGTTAACCTTAAACCTTCCAAGCCCTGCTGAACTGACTGTCCCTTTAGGGGGAAAGATCGCCCTGCATGCAAAAAACTAGGAACTCATTACCCAAGACAAATGGGTTTTAAATATAGTTTCCCAAGGATACAGATTCCACTTCCACTCTTTACCAACCCCAAATGGTTGGCCAGACCGACCCCCAAATCAGTGGGCAGAGGCTCAAAAGCAAGTTCTCTCTCTTCTAAGTGTCAGGGCTATTCAACCTGTCCCAGAAGAGGAATGGGGGCAAGGTTTTTACTCGACTTTTCCTGGTACCCAGAAAAGGCAATTCCTGGTGTCATATCCTGGATCTGTCTATCCTAAACACTTTTTTGGTAATCTCAAAATTCAAGATGCTAACTCTTCATCAACTGCTTCCCATGCTAGGCAAAAATGCCTGGTTGGCAACATTGGATTTAAAGTAAGCTTACCTGCACATCCCAATAAGGGAATCTTGCAGAAAATACCTACGCTTCAGAACAGGCTACATGCACTATCAGTTCTCTGCACTGCCCTTTGGCTTATCTACTGTGCCCAGGGTATTCACAAAGTGCCTAGCTCCAGTCATTGCATTCGGCAGGCAAAGAAATATTTGAATATACCCATACCTGGATGATTGTCTAATTCAGGCAGAAAGCCAGGACATACTATTAAATCATCTCGCATTTGTAAAGAAACTAACTTCACTGGGGTACACCATAAACGGAAAGAAATCACACCTAGTACCCTGCCAACAAATTGTATTCCTGGGAGCAAGCTTGAATACAACTTCCCAGATGGCCTACCTCACACCAGAGAAACAAGTTTATTTGACTGCCTACTTCAAACTACTGGCCACAAAGACACAGCTGTCTGCAAGCCCTGGGGTTCATGGCCTCTTGCATTCTACTAATTCCATATGCAAGACTGCATCAGGAAACTACAGTGATATCTAAAAAGCCTATGGTGTCAACATTCTTAGGACCTAGAATCAATGATTCCTATCATTCCTTGTATAAGAACAGAGTTCCTTTGGTGGGCAGATGCCTGCCACCACAACAAGGGACTGCCATTCACTCTACCCCCTGCCGCCCAAACCCTAACAACAGACGCATCAGACTGTGCATGGGGGGGCTCACTTGGCAGGACAGTGCATTCATGGCAAATGGAGCCCGAGTCAAATGCACCTGAATATCAATCAAAAAGAAATGTTTGCTGTATAGAATGCTCTGACAACCTTCAAGGACCACATTCTTCCAAGACAATTATTGTTAAGGACAGACAACACCACTGTCATGTGGTACATAGACAAGCAGGAGGGAACCCACTCATACCCACTCTGCAGACTAGCTATGGCTCTGTGTTACACAGCATTGAGCTACCAAGTGCATCTTACAAGCACAATTCCTGCCAGGAAGCTGAATACACTGGCAGACGACCTAAGCAGAAATCTCATGGACCCACACGAGTGGAAACTGAAACCAAAGATATTCAACATTTTGAGAAACAAATGGGGTAGCCCAGAGATAGACCTGTTTGCCTCCCCTTAGAACTACCAGTTGGACAAATTCTGCACAAGGACTGTCCACAGACAAGCTTGACAAGTGGATGCCCTGTCCTTCACCTATAAAAACCTATCAGTTTATGCCTTTCCCCTCTGCCTCTCCTCTCCAAAGTTCTACTAAAGATCAAACAGGACAAACCAAGGACAGCACTCATTGCACCAGACTGGCCATGCCAACACTGGTACCCCCTCTTGCGCAGTGTGTCACTGCTGGAACCATGGCACCTGCCTCAGACCCCTTCCCTGCTGTCCCAGCAGGAGGGCCAGATTCTGACCCCCAGCCTCAAACCCTGAACCTTGCAGCCTGGCGGATTACCTGAGCTCTCCATTACCATCCCTCAGTAAGCAAGTGATGGATGTCATTCTGGAGGCAAGGAGACCTAGTACTAGAATGTCCTATGCTGAAAAGTGGAAAGGATTGTGTTCCTGGAGCCAAACTCAGGGGATGGGCGCAATAGTGCCCAATTTACCGCATATTCTTCAATACTTAACGGAGATGTTTCACAAGGGTCTTTCCTTCTCTTCCATTAAAATCCATGCCTCAGCCATTTCAGCACATTATTCTACAGAGCCACCCCTCTTCTATCATCCACTGCTGAAGCAGTTCCTCAGAGGAGCCAAAAACTAAGACCACCCAGGAGAGCCCCTACTCCAGCCTGGGACCTTAACTTTGTATTGGAAAAGCTCACTCTACCTCACTTTGAGCCAGTTGCAACTGCAGAGTTGAAATTCCTTTCTTGGAAAACAACATTCCTCCTAGCCATCACTTCAGCTAGAAGGGTATCTGAATTACAGGCCCTCATGGCAGTGGAGTCTTTCATCATCTTTCATGCGGGTAGGGTGTCCCTCAGGACCAACCCTTCCTTTAAGACCAAGGTGGTATCCAGTGGGGCCTTTAATCAGTCCATTAATTTGCCAACCTTCTTTTCTAATCCACAGAACAAAGGGGAACAAATACTGCACTCCTTGGATATGCACAGATAACTTTGATTTTACTTGGACAAGACTAAGCCTTTCAGGAAATCTGAACAGCTGCTGGTTGCATTTGCTCTCAAGGGCAGAGGGGAAGGCCATTTCAAAGCCAAACCATTTCTAAGTGGATAGGCTATTGCATTCAGTTCTGCTATAAGCTCCATGGAAAACCTACCCCACAGGGGATAAGACCCCATTCCACCAGGGCTGCATCTACTTCTACAGCCTTTCTCAGAGGTGTCCCTACCAGGGACATCCTAGAAGCTGCTACCTGGAGTTCTGTACATACTTTCACCAAGCATTACCACTTGCCAATTTTTTCTAAATCCAGAGCTGGTTTTGCCACTGCAGTCTTGCAGGGCCTAATAGCTGGTCCTAATGCTCTCTAATTGCCTCCTCCCTTCCATAGCTTTGGGAATCTAACCAAATGTAATGACTGCAACAGTGAAACACGAAGAACATAGTACAGTTGTGTACACTTACCATAAATGTAGATGTTAAAGTGTATTCACTGTTGCAGTCCTGGTTACCCTCCCTCCAGCCCCCTGACTTCTATTAACTTTACCTCTCTTCTTGTTTACTATACTTAAAGCTTTCTGGTGTATTTGCTTCTTGTTGGAGGTGTAACCTTGTATATAATTGCTTCCCATTATGGGGGCACCTGACATCTGGGGCAAGAAAAACTGATGTAATGATATTGGCTGCATGCTTTATACCCCTGACTACCTGACGTCACAGAAGATGAGACAGCAACCGATGCAGGCCCCAAGACTTTGATAATCAGGCCGACTGAGGGCTACCTGCAAGCAGATAACCCAAATGTAATGACTGCAACAGTGAATACACGTGAACATCTACATTTATGGTAAGTGTACACAACTGTACTTTCTCCTTCCTAAGGTCCCATATGCAGTATCCACCTTGGATACTAGATCCCATTCTGGATCTCATTTCCCATCCCTGGGGGCTTCCATTTCCCCGTCTTCTGACCTTTCGTCTAACTGCATGGTTTCTCCAGTTCCAGTAATCCTTTCGCAGTCCAGGTTTCTTTCCCTAGAGAGGAGCATTATTTTGGCTTCTCAAAAGCCGTCTACAAAGAAGGTGTATTCCAGTAAATGGGAAAGGATTTCCATTTGGGCCAGACAACGGAAACTAGATCCCTTTTCAGTCCTAATTATTTTGCTCTTATCTTCCCTTTTTCAGGATGGGACGAGTTTTTCTACCATTAAGCTCCAGTTGGCCGCCATCTCTAATTTCCATATCAACGATGAGCCTACCTTTTCTTCCAAACTGTGCAAAGTCTTTCTGAAATTAGTTTTTCTTCTTAAACCTCCTGTTAAGGATCTTTCCCCGCCACGGGATTTGACCTTGGTGCTGTAGTCCGTAATGCAAAAACCTTTTTAACCAGCTGGTTCTTATGATATTAAATTCCTTTCCTAGAAGATGGCATTTTTAATAGGAATTACTTCTGCCAAGAGAGTCTCAGAACTTCAGGTTCTGTGCAATAAGCCACCGTTCATGATCTTTCATAATTATATGGTGTCTCTTACAACCAATCCTTCCTTTCTCCCTAAAGTGGCCTCAGTAGCTAATCTGAATCAGTCAATTCAACTACCGGTCTTCTTTCCAAATTATTCTAATAAAGGAGACTGTATCTTGAATTCTTTAGACATTAACAGACAATTGCGTTTTTATCTAAAAAGGACTGAGGAGTTTAGAAAGTCAAACCAACTCTTTGTGGCCTTCTCTCAGAATAGAAAGGGCCAGGCAGTTTCCAAAGTAACTGTTTCCAGGTAGATTGCTAGTTGTATGTCCTTCATTTACGCTAGTCAGCATTTAGAACTATCCAGACCAGTTAAATCCCACTCTACTAGGTCTGTTGCTGTGTCATCAGTCTTTTTGGTTGGACTTTCCCTTGATGAGATTTGTGCTGCTGCGACTTGGTCTAATCCACACACTTTCATTTCGCACTACTAATTGGACTTTGTGTCTAGAAACAGAGCTTCCTTTGGTTCCTCCGTGCTCCAGCATATTCATCCTTGAGGCCACCCAGGGTACGTAGTAGCTAGGGGCTCTGAACTCTCTGTGATGAATATTGACATGGATAGAATCAGAGTTATGTACTTAATGTAACTTGGCATCTGTGCTATCCAGTGTCATTATTCATCACATTCCCGCCCTTCTTCCCCATTCCTTCTGGTGGTTCTGGCGAGGCCGAAATGGCTTGTGTTTGGTGAGAAGTTTTTAGCTTCTGTTGCAGTTTTTCCTGCATTTCAGCTAATTTAGAAAACTCGATCTGAGGGTTAGAAGGCAGCAAGAGATTATGGGAAGGGGAGGAGCTTGAGCTCTGGATCTGAGAAGTACCCAGCTTGGATCCGAGGTCAGATCCTAGACCCATCTGTGATAAATAATGACACTGGATAGCAAGTCATAGGTTCATAGGTTGGTACTGAGCTATCTGCCCGAAGGCATATGTTAGCCCAGCCATGTTGTGCGGTATTCACCGCCCCTTTAGTAGTTCCCTAGACCCTTGTACTAGCAGCTAGTACCCTTGGCCCCTATCTAGTAGTGCTGTTGGTGTGATCCCCGGTGTGAACTTTCTGTTACCCATCCACTCATCAAGGTTCGTCTTGAAGAGTGATAGTGAGGGGCTCTGTTTTATGTAGATCGGGACCCTGTTCCATAGTAAGGGAAGTCTCTGCGAAGGGAATCTATCCCTCCAGCATGTTCAATTCATTGTTGTGTTGAGGTTTATACCCTAGAGCGTGTAGCTCGAGTAGATTTGGTTTTGCTAAGATGGAGCATGTTGAACAATTCTGGGTTGGACATGGCTCTGTACGTTAGACAGAGATCGCCTCTGAAAAGAAAGTGGTATGCAACAGAGAACAGTCTTAGCTTTTTCAATCGTGCTGCATAGGGCAACTGTTTGAGGCCAGTAATTCTCTTGGTTAGGTACCTCTGTGGTCTCTCCAGCTGCTGGAGATGTCTAGCCAGGTACATTCCAATTGGTGCATTGTACTCAATAATGGGTCTGATGAGGGAAGAGTAGAGGGGCACCATTACATCCTTAGATCTTGATGCGAACCCTTTCATGATCAGATGGGTCACATAGAAGGATTTTCTAACCACTTTGGCAACATGGTTATCAAAGGAAAGCTGGCTATCTACTTGGGTCCCTAGATCCCTTATTTCTTCTTCAGATTTCAGGGGATTACCTCCTATGTTGTAGTTTGCGGGTACTCTGTTTTTTCCAAAGGGGATTACTACGCATTTTTTTGCATTTAGCGTGAGACCATGGCTTTGACACCATGCATCAGTCTCATTTAGGCCCTTCTGTGGAGGATCACCATGTCGGCCGGAGACTCTATTATAGCACCCAGTTATGCTAAGTACGTAACTCTCTTTTTGTTGTCCATGAAGCTAGGAAAGAACCAGATGTGCTAGCTCCTATGCCTAAGTGACCTGGTAAGATTCTTTGTCCGCCTAGGGACTGGGATGCTTTAGTGAAGTCTTGGTTATTGACAGTGTTGTGGCATTGGTTCCCTTTGGAGCTGATGCTGTGTATAGTCCAGCAGTTCACCCTCCCAACAAGGATTCTTGAGTAGTGGAGTGCTTCAGAAACCATGTCTACTTCATGTGATCTACTTTTTCTGTTAGACCACTTAACTGTTTGTCACAAGTTTCACTTTCATGACCTGGTTCATAGGTTAATACTAGGCTAACTGCCCTTGCGAGCCATTTTAAGCCTAGCCAATTATCCCTTGTGAGACTCAAACCCTGCACCTTGTGTTATCAAGGCAAACACCTTAACCATTAGGCCACCCTCATAACCCTATGGAAGACAAAGGAACATTTGCCAAAGGAGACTGAAGACAGAGTTAACAACCCAAGTGATTTACTTTTGCTACAGTTTCTAACCTTGGCACTCTGGGCATAATTCTGTTGACAGTTCAGCTATGGTGGCAGGTGTGAGTATTGTCATTTGCCTTTGTGCCTGGACACCACCTGTTGGAATAGAACTTTCAGGCATCCTCCTTTGAATGCCTCAATGGAAATGACTTGTTCTGTTCACAATTTAGAAGCCAAAAGAAAGTGAGTAGAATGTTAGGATCTTAATGGCTGTTGGCACCTGTTTTCAAATACCGCAACAACCCTTTGCATAAAGTCATAAAGGCCCTAAGCAGTTGAGCTTCAAGTAGAGTCAGCAATACCAGCAGCAGAGGTACCATCAGTCTTGCAGTAGCCATAGAGGCTGTGACTCACTCAAAATCGACACCCATACAGAGGTTTGAATTTAAGTTATAGTCTGGGCTCTCATGGTTCTTCGTTAGGAGGACTGTGAAAGCAACTGCCCTGAGGGCTTGCCAAACTTTGCTGTTCTAGAGTCAGTTGAGAATCTGTTTTCTGTGTATTTGCCTGCACGGATGTCTATCGCACAACTCGGGTAGATCAGAGGTAACAGAATAGAGAATAGTCTTCCCGATCCTCCAGTCCACCCCCAAGTCTGCCCTCTCTTCATTTTCCTGATGTCCTACACCAGCAGAAGCAAGATTATAGGTGCTCAGCCTCCTGGAGAGTAACTGTCCAAGAGGTCCTAGCAGATGGAGAGGAGGGGTCAAGGTACTATTTCATATTCTTTTTTGTACCAATAAAAACAAAGGAGCTCTTTAAGTGGCCTAAATCAGTTAGTTCCACACTATACATTTGGGATGGCCTCTATGCAGGCATCTCTTCTTTGCTCCACAAGGAGAATTGGATTTGCTCAATCGACCTTTAAAAAGCCTATCTACATGTCAGTAGAGTCAAGGAGGCTTCTATGTTTCTGTATAGGAGTCAGTTACAGTAGTGGGCACACTGTCTCATATCATGTTTGAATATCATTCCTGTAACCATTTGTTTCAAATGTTTGAGGCTTATGGCGGCCACAGTTTTTCTTGTTTCTCATGCACAATTTCATTTGCTGATCTTGCAGTAGACCTTAAGAACTGAACTTAGTGGAATCAGCCATCGAGACATTTGTCAGATTTAATCACAGTTTTGAAAACATGAGTGTCCCACCTACAGTGGTGGTTTCATGCTCCCATTTCGTGTCTAGGCAGTCCCTTTCACCTAACATTTCCCTTGGTGATGGTTACCATGAATTCATGTGCCTTGCAGTAGACATTGTCAGGCAGGGCTGTTCAAGGTATGTGGCTGCAGTTAGGGTTCCAACTGTACATAAATGCATTTGAGATGAGAGTGGTCCCTCTGACTCTACAAATTGTTCAGGGGTCTGTCCCATAGGGTGCCATTGCCATACATATAGACACTACGGCCAGTTCAGTGGTAAATAAGCGAGGAGGTACCCACTTGTATCCCGTATGACTGGAGGCCTTGAGGATGTAGGTGGGAATGGACTGTGACTTCCAGTTGTTTTCTGATAGCCACCGTATTTATAAGGAGGGCCAGTTCCTTAGCAGACAGACTCAGTCATTGCATTTTGATGCCTAATCAGTTATCCTTAAGCATGATGTTAGCTCGGAATCTTTCTTTAATTACAGTTTGTAACTGACTGTGCAGATGTAATGTCCATAAAATGTTACTGGCAAATGTTAGACTATTTCAGAGTTGCAACTTTGTATTGATAAGTTCCACCAGTAGGCCTGCTTGGCCATTAGAATGTGCTGGGCTGACAGTTACGTCATACTTAGGTTTCCATTAGTTGAGAGGGGTCTATATCAAAACGTTGAACGTAAAAACGTCGAACCCACAACATCGAATGGTGAAAATAGCGTAGCCCTGGAACATCGAAATCTTACCAAGGGCAAGATTTCAGTGAGCCATTCCATGGCTTTGCTATTTCCTCCACTGTGGTGCGAGAGTTACGGACCTTAGGGTTAGGGTGCGGGTTAAGGTAAGTGGATAGTCAGTAATGTAGGGATGGGTTATGTTAACTGTACGTGTGTGTGTGTATTAATTGCTTTATTTATGTATAGTTTCAGGGTATGTGCGCGATAGTTACGGACCTTAGGGTTAGGGTGCGGGTTAAGGTAAGTGGATAGTTAGAAATGTATGTATGGTTTAGTGTGGGGTTGGGTTTTGTTAACTGTATGTGTGTGGTTTATTTATTTTGATGTACTTGTGTGTATGTTTCTTGGAACAGCAAATTTTTTCCCTGGGAAAAAATTCGCTATTCTGAGCATTCAATGTTTTTAATATTCGAAATTCCAAATTCGAACATATGGTGTTCAGTATTTTGGCATTTCGAATATATGCTATAGACCCGTTGAGAGCTTATGGCTGTTAGTGGTGGCACAATGTAGTCCATTTCCAGAACATGTATTCATGTCATTACCTTGTAAGAAAAAATGTATTTCCCCACGTCAAGAACAGTTAATGTTAAGGAGATTTCATTCTTCATTTAACTTTACGAGTCTGACATTCTTTGTAGGCTCAGCATGGCTGATAACATTTTCCTAGGCTGCTCATGTACCTCTTACTACCCAGGAAACCTTGTGTTTCTCTCTTCCATTTCATTGTTCTTCCTGTAGATGAATATATTCTCTTGGGTTCCAAATGACCAGACTTCCTTCTGGAAAATAAATCTTTGATTTGCAGTCTGTTTTTTTCTACGTTTGAGTTCATTTTGGCATCTTTATTTGTCATTCTGTTTGGCAACAATTTGAATTTTTGCAGTATCTGAGCATTTATCTTTAGTTGAACACCTTTTTTGCTGCTATACCATTGCTTCTTTACTGTTTGGCTGAGACTTCTTTTCCTTTTGGTTTCCTCTGAGCTTTTAGCCATCATGTCTTGATCCTGTAGTAGTTGTGATACCAGATGCCATGACAAATATGTATACTGCTTAGATTCTCAGTACTTCTCTGGTTCTTGTTATATTTGTGTTATGTTTAACGAGGTAAATTTAAGGAGAAACAGAAAGCAGCTTTGTACGTTTTTTGGAACATCATGTTAGTGAAAAGTTTCAGCAACAACTCCTGTTTCTGTGGTGTCTTCAGACAGGTAGAGTGTCCCTATCCTGTCTTCAGCCTACCTCTTCTATTTTTTCATTCAGCAACATTGTTCTTGGTCTGTTCAGTCTTTTAAGAACCTTTCCTTTATTGTAATGGACAAATCTGTTAAACATTCTGCTAATAAGGTGAAATTGGCCTGGATCAAAATAATGCCGCCCTCCACAGGACCGCACAGATAGGGGATTCCCTACTGCTACTGCTTTTCATTTGTGATGATGAGAGCTACAGTATGACCTGCTTTTTTGTGCTTATGTGAGGATCTTATTAATTCCGTCTGTCTGAGCTGACATGGGTCATTGAGCTCCATCTTGTATTAAGTCCAGCTGATTTAGTGCTCCTGCCTCAAACCCTTCATAAACATTTGCCCACAATACCCTGCTACTCCCTGAATAACTCGGATCTCATTTGCTACCTCTTGGAGAAACAGTACAGATCTGGTGGGTAAGTGCTCTACCTCTTATTTGTGTTAGCTCTTTTTCCTGGATTCTAGGACTGTTAGTTGTTAGCTAGTGCTTTAGATTATTTCTGGTTTCTTCTCATCCTGTTTGGTAGAGTAAATTTGAAGTTTTCCTTCCCCTTCCTTTTCAGCCATCTTGTTCCTACCTTACTTTTATATGTATGTTATATATATATATATATATATATATATATATATATATATGTATGTATATATATATATATATATATATATATATATATATATATATATATATATAGTGTGTGTGTGTGTGTATGTATGTGTGTGTGTATATGTATATATATATATATATATATATATATATATATAGTGTGTGTATGTATGTGTGTGTGTGTGTGTGTGTGTGTATATATATATATATATATATATATATATATATATGTAATGTGGTGCGTTTTACTCTTAGACATAAGATTTAGGATTTAAATAGATATCTTTCTATGTCACTGTCTTCGGGATCTCCTGCCAAGAATCGCGCAACATCCGGCCAGTGTACCAAAGCCTTTAGATCTTGTATGTGTCATACGTGAAACGTATGTTTCCTGTACAAGGACATAGGGCATAAAGGTGATGCAAGGACACAGTTACCCAGAACTGGATTGCCACAGAAGAGAGTGGCCTCCATAGGACAAAAAAGGTTAAGCACATGCAGAAGGACAAAATGCAAATGGAAAAGGGGGGCCCTTGGCCAGGAGGGGAACAAAAACAAAATCCAGTAGAAAAAAGGGGGTTGGAGGGAGGTAGCCAGTACTGCAACAATGAAGAGAAGGACATGTACTGTTATGATATGATTTTACACAACTATATGTCCTTCTATATCACTTTTCAGTATTCTTCACAATAGGGAGAGTATAAAAGCTCAAGAAAAGGATCATATTGAGCAACTTACAACTTATTTTAACTTTCAAAAGTGGTTCAGTTTGATATTTGTATAGAGTGATATCACTTTAAAATTTGAATGTCTGATGTCACTAGATACTTTTAAATAACTTAGGTTTGCATTTATGACTGTTTCTGAAGAAACCTTACTGTTGAGACGAAAGCGCTTAATCAGTTTTAGTAATCACATTTTTGTGGACTTCAAACAAGGAAGTTTGAAGAAAGCATTAAATTTGGTTATTGCTGATCTCATTTAAAGTGTCATCTGTATGAACTTCCAGTGTAGTTTGGTTTGATTTTGAATATTCATTTTGTTTATGAGAAAAATAATGACATCTTCAGCTCCACGGAAAGAGTTTGGTGTGATTATATACAGATATACATACATACGGACGCACACATACACACAAATATCCACAGACAAATGCTAAGTTGTCGTATTAGATGTAAAAAAAAAAAAAAAATGAATATGGAAAAAGGATTTGTTTTCAGTTTTTCCGTATCATTGCTTAAATGACTTGGTACAAAGCATCCAAAATGGTAGGTTGGCATTCAGCATCAAGCGCCACTTAAATCCCTGAATATAGAATAGCAGTCTGATGTGCAGTTTGTACCTTAGCATCCTTTGTAATTATTTGAAAATCTCATTACAGACTCCTAAAGGAGAGCTAATGCATTGCCTTTTATACTTGAAGGCAGTGTATTCAGTGGGTTGTAGGCCTTTCACTTTTTGCATTTTACTCTTGATCTGAAGTAGTTAACTTCTTTTGATCATCAACCTGTGGGTTTCGGATCTGATATGGATCCGAGCCGGCAGCTTGCCAAGCTAAAGATCTGAGCTCCAAGCTCCTCCCCCTTACCCATACTACACTGCAACCGCCTTCCAGTCCTCAGATCTTGTTTGCCGCGGCATTGCCAAGAGGAGTCTTTGAGCTCCAGGCAGGTAAAGTGGGTTTGTTTTCACCAAACTTTACTGTGCGCTGTTAGTGTGCGTGTAGTTAGTTAAATTTTCCCTGTTTAACCCTCAGGTTTCTGTTAAAAAAAAAAAAAAAAAAAAAAGTAGAGAAAAGAAAGTTTAGAGTTGTCAACTTTCCCCTAGTGTAAGCCTCTCCTTCCCGCCCTTGGCGTGTGTGTGTGCGCGCGTTTGGCTAGTTAGCCTTGTTTAGTGTAGGTGGCTATGTCGAAGTCCCAAAACCTGACTTTTTCTAAATGCACAGAGTGTGGCCGTAAGCTGTCACCGGCCAATGGTCACACTCTGTATGTGGTTTGTTTAGGGGTTCCACACCTTCCTTTGGGCTGCAAGATATGCGCAGCCTTCAACCCTCAGGTCCTGCGGGATCGCAAGACCAAGCTGATTCTGGCTGGTCTTTTGCCAGCAGAACCAACGACCACTTCTTCTTCATCTTCTTCGGCCATGGCTGTGGCTGTTCAAGCTTCTGTCCCTCCTCCCCTGTCCGGGACTCTCACTCCCACCTCAAAACAGGGTGATAGAGAGGCCAGGAAGGAGAAGCATAAAGTGAAAGAGAAAAAGAGAGAAATAGAGACAAGGAGAGGGGTCGCAAGAGACAAGCGGACTCAGATCTGTCACCCCCCCTGCTAAAGTGGTCTCCACACCGGAAAGATTTACTAGGCCGTCTTCCCCTCGGCTCCGTTCTCCAAGATTCTCCCTGGAGCCAGAGGAGGAGGCTCGTCCTGCTTCGAGGCTGTCCTCGCATCGGCCCTCCCGACCAGTGTTGGTGGCGTCCTCCAGATCCACAAGGAGCCTCTCTGAAGCTGACATGGACCGGATGATGAGAAGGTTCTTGCAGACTCAATTGCAGATGGGAGTGTTGCTGGGAGTTCGGCTCCGATGTTCACCCCGATAGTTCCTTCTCGGATCCATCCCCTGGTTTCGGAGTCCCAGAATCCGAGGAGCCCCGGAGTCAGGAGGTCGGCACCGATGGTTCCTCCAACCTTGACGTCGGCCATGCCCTCGAGTCTGTTGGATCCTATGTCGGATCCGAGCTCTAGAAGCCGAGATCTGGGCGTCACATCCGAGGTGATGAGTGGTGTCATCAGCCCTGTTGCGGTCGGGGCATACCATCCCTCTGGGTCTCTGTTCCGGGCTCGGCTCCGATCCCCTCGTCTGATCCAAGGGGCACGGCTACCCACCCCACCAGTTTCAGGGAAGCCAAGTTGCCCTTTGGCCTTGTTGTGGAGAGGGTACTCTCAGGAGTATCGAGACCCCTCACTCTTTCCTCAAAGTCCACCCCTGCTCCCTCGCAGTTGAGTAGGTCTTCTGTCATCCATTCCTCCCAGGGACAGCCTGTGTCTGATATGCCCCAAATGGTTCCCCTCGAGGGGATATGAGACTGCTTGTGTGCCCTCCCCGGAGACCCCCCCCCGAGGAAGTCCCTCGCAAATGCCAGTGCAAGAGGAGGCACATGGACTCCCCAGAGCCCCCCTCACTGAGGATACCGACTTGGAGGAAGGGGAAGGCTCCCCCAGATTGCCCCCCAAAGACGTCTCCTTCAGAGACATAATGGAAATTCTCTGTGGGGGGGGGGGGGCTGATCCGAACAAAAGCCTTCCTCGGATGAGTCGGTATTTCTGGAGGCATTCAACGCAGGCCCATCTACCTCTTGGGTGCCCCCCCCCCCAAGCTGATCCTCTGGTGGACCTCCTTACCACCAGAGCTTGGAAGGAACTGGACACTGTAGAGTCAATACCCAAATGGCCAGATAAAGTATTGAGCCCTCCTGCTGACAAGCTCACAGCATGGAGTAAGGGTTCCCCAGTTAATGCCATGGTGGTGGCGGTGGCCACCTAAAGGGAACTGGCCCAGGAAAGTTCCTCAGTCCATCCTCCGGACAAGGAGTCTAGGGCAATGGATCATCTTGGAAAGCAGACGTTTGCTTCAGCTACCTTTGCTATAAGGGTGCTGAACTACATGGCCTATGTGATTAGACTTCAGGGTGACCTTGTGAAAGAGTACGCGGAGTCTCCCCGGAGTCCATTTCGGCTGAGGATAAACGGTCATTCTTGGCTTGTATGGTAAGTTGGTTTCAAATATGTCCATGCGTTTACTCTCTCACACCACCGAGAGAGCCGCTAGGGCGGCCAGGTCCGGTATTGCCATGGGGCGTCATGCCTGGCTCCGGCTTTACGATTTTTTTTTTTGGAACCTTTCAAGGTGTCCTTCGTGAATGCCCCTTTTGACGGTTCGACCCTGTTCGGGAAGACCGGCTGAGACATGCTAGTCCAGAGTGAGAAGGACAGGAAAACGCTGTCGGCCATCAGGATCCTCTTCTCCAACCCTCAAAGATCCTTCTCCAGGAACCTGTGAGGCAGAAGAAGTTGTGGTTCCAGAAGTCTCAGCATTCCTAGAACACTCCAGACTCCTTCTCCCCCTAGAGGTAGAGGGGGAAAAGGTGGGCGCCGGCCCAGAGGCAGAGGGAGACCGAAGAACTTCGGGTCACGGGAACCCTTTTCCGATAGAACCTCGCACCAGCCCTGGGGGGCTGCCCGACTGCTCCACTCTGGAGGCAGTCGGGGGTGTTTTTTGAGGCACCTAGCTCAATGGGAGTCCATAACATTAGATTGCTGGGTGCTTCAAATAATATCCAGAGGTTATTCCATTCCCTTCATAAACCGTCCCCTATCCACAAGGCGCCTCCCGGACGTCCCACCCGCTCAAAGGGAGGCAGCAGCTTTAGAAATAGAAAATCTGCTGGGCAAAAGAGCTATCCAGCTGGTGCCCCCAAACCAGTCTGGATTAGGCATCTATTCCAGGTTCTTTTGGGTGCCAAAAAAGATGGGGGACATGAGGCAGATTCTCGACCTAGCCACAATGAACCTGTCCATTGCCAAGGAAAAGTTCCAGATGGTCACATTACAATCCATCCTGCCATTTTTACAGGAGGAAGACTGGATGTGCTCGATAGACCTCAAGGATGCGTGCTACCTTGTCCTGATGGACAGGCGATCCAGGAGGTTCCTCCGCTTTCGGCTAGGAGCCAGTCTCTACCAGTTCAGGGTCCTGCACTTTGATCTCACCACAGCCCCCAGGGTGTTTACCAAGGTCATGGCAGTTGTAGCGGCCCACCTGAGACTTCATGACATTCAGGTCTTCCCGTACCTGGACGACTGGCTCCTCACCAGCCCCACCAGGCATCAACTTGTGCTAGCCAGAAATTCTTTCTTCAGTTGTTGAATCTGCTGGGTATTACAATAAACCTCAAGAAGTCCTCTCTTCAGCCTGTTCAGATTCTGGACTTCATAGGGGCAAGAATAGATTCTCCTTAGACCGGGATATTTTTGACCCTAGACTGACTTCTGAGCCTGACCCTTCATGTATTGGCGCTTCTTCAGACTCCTGAGAGCCCTAGGGTCCATGGCAGCAGCCATAAATCTGGTTCTTTGTGCATGGCTGCATATGAGAGGGTTACAGTGGACGTTACAAGTTCAGTGGTCTCTGTTATGTCAGCCCCTAGACTTCCCTATCCCTCTAAGCAAGGTGTGCAAAGCTTCTTTCTTGCAGTGGCTTCAATCCCAGGATCTGCGAGAAGGACACCCTTTTGTTTACGCCTCTGCCTCAAGCCACGGACAACTCCCACTTAGATTGGGGGAGCATTGTTCGGGCAGGACTGTCCAAGGCACATGGACCCCAAGCGAGACCATTCTGCATATCAATGTTCTAGAGATGAGAGCAGTCCTTTTAGCATTGCAGGCCCTTCATGCTTCTCTCCCTCTGGGAACTAGTGCATTTCAGTCAGACAGTATGTAAGTGGTCTGGTATATCAACAAACCGGGGGGAACCAGGTCCTATCCACTTTGTCGAGAGGCCATGAGAGTGCGGGAATGGGTGATCTCTGATAGCAATGCACATCTTGGGTCGGTCCAACATTTTGGCAGACAAACTGAGTAGGACTATCCTTTTGCTTTATGAGTGGTCTCTGAATTCTTATGTAATGGAACAGATCTTCCTCAAGTGGGGTCAGCTTTGCTGCAATCTCATCGCATTGCCATCCAGGCTTACTGCTTGGTTCCTCCAGTTCCATTAATTGCCAGGACTCCCAGTCTCTCTTCCCTCGTTAAGTCCATTCTGGTAGCGGCACACAAGTCCCCTACCAGGAAGGTATATCGTAGTGAATGGAAGCGTTTTTTCCATTTGGGCTTCTCAGAGAAATTTGGATCCCTTTACCACTCCTATTCCAGCGGTGTTAGACTTTTTGTCTCAAATCTTCCAGCAAGGGGCCAGCTCTTCCACAGTGAAAGTTCAGCTGGCAGCTATATCCTATTTTCATGTAGGAGAGAATTCAGGTTCTCTAGCTGCTGCCAGAATTTGTAAGACCTTTATCAAATGTACTTTTTTACTGAGACTTCCTATCAAACATACTTCTCCTCCGTGGGATTTGACCTTGGTTCTTCAGGCCTTAGTTGATTTGAAATTCTTGTTGTGGAAGACAGCTTTCCTGGTTAGCTATCACTTCAGCCAGAAAAGTGTCGGAGCTTCAAGCCTTATGTATGAAACCGCCGTACCTAGTTTTTCATAAGGATAGGGTGTCTCTCAGGACTAACCCTTCTTTCCTTCCTAAAATTGCTTCGGAGTCAAACATTAATCAGTCTATTAATCTAGCTGTATTTTTCCCTAACTTTCAAAATAAAGGGGAATACAAACTTCATTTGCTGATTGTTCGCAGACAGTTAGGCTTTTACTTACATAGGTCTAAACCATTCCGTAAGTCTGATCAGCTTTTTGTTTCCTTTGCTAAACCTTTTTTAGGGAAAGCAGTTTCAAAGGTGACTCTTGCTAGATGGCTCTCGCTTTGTATTTTACAGGCATACAAAGAATGTGGATTACCGGAACCAGAGGGGGTTCATGCTCATTCTACTTGTTCTATGGCTACTTCTGCTGCATTCTTGTCTAGAGTTTCCCTGGATGACATTTGTTCAGCGGCTACCTGGGTTTCCTCTCACACTTTTATTACTCATTATAAGCTGGATATGGTGTCAAGAGGAAGGGCTTCTTTTGGTTCTGCAGTGCTCCGGAATATCCTTCCTTAAGGGCCTCCCAAGATTGGTAGCTGGGGACTCTGTGCCACAGATTGATGATCAAATGAAGTTAACTACTTCAGATAAAGAAGTTATGTACTCGCCATAACATTCCATCTGAGTAGTTAGACTTCATTTGTCAACAACCTTCCCTCCCTCCTTCCCCCTGACCTTGGTGATTTATGTCTGTGTTTCTGGTTCAATGTCCTGGGTCTGGTAAGCCTAGTTTATGTATCCTGGTCAGGTTTTTATATCTTAGGTTGTTGTGTGTCACGCAGTGGGTGGCAAACTCGATATGAGGATTGGAAGGAGGTTGCAGTGTAGTATGGGTAAGGGGGAGGAGCTTGGAACTCGGATCTTTAGCTTGGTAAGTTGCCAGCTCGGATCCGAAACCCACAGGTTGCTGACAAATGAAGTCTAACTACTCAGATGGAGCGTTATGGTGAGTACATAACTTTTTTTTCCATTGGAAGCTATATAACTTCTTTTTCGGAATCAGAATACAGTACTACTCCAAAAATAGTTTGCAATGAGGTGTGGTTGCATTTGAAGTAAAATATCTTTTTCTCCAGAAGAAAAAAAATGCTTTCATGTGTAATATGCCATGACTGAAACTCTGTAGCCTGATGCAATGAGTGACAAGTTCAAATTCAGCATTGAATTGAGTTTAACTCCTTGAAAGTAGAATAGCAGACTTTTGTGCATTTTGTACCCATGATGTTCTTCGTGTTTCACTGTTGCAGTCATTACATTTGGGTAATCCTGCTGGCAGGTTGCCCTCAGTTGGCCTGAATTCCAAAGTCTTGGGTCCTGCGTCGGCTGTCGTCGCCCCTTCCCTGACGTCAGGTCGTCAGGGGTATAAAAGTAGCAGCAGACGCCATTTTCTTTAGTCTTTCTTGCCGCTCGGTGCCCGAAGCAGAAGCAGTTCGCAAGTGCCGGTCGACCGACTCCTGAGATTTTCGAATTCGAATTTCAGATCCGAAGTCTTCTATAAAGCTAAGTACCCCGTTGGGGAAACTTTTTTCTTGCTCCAGAACCGATGTCAGAAAAAGTTAATAATTGTATTTCTTGTGGGAAGCAAATACCTCATAAGGACTTTCATTCTTACTGTAGTCCTTGCCTAGGCCCTGATCATAATTTTCTGGGTTGTCAGTTTTGTGCTAGATTTAACCAAAGCACTATTAAGCGTCGGTATGATTTTGCTTTAAACTACTTTGGACACAGATTTAGTTATCCAGAAATGTCGTCTGAAAGCCATCCGACTACTGGAGTTCACAAAAAGCGCAAAGAAAAAGAAATACAGCCAAGGCCCAAAACCAATGACGAAGCTTCTCCTAAGCCAGTCACCGGTTCGCTGGTTCTCAGTGAGACGCTTTCGCAGCCCCTGACGACCGCTACTTTAGAGTCGCAGGCCGCTACTGACTCCCATGTAGAGTTGGCCATGCCGCTGGAAACTCAAAATATTGAAACCTCTGACGCTAATCCTTCAGATGGGTCCGGAGCCGCTGAGCAGGCACCGGCTTCTGAGGGTGTATTCAGACCCAAACATCTATACATTAAACAGACTTCAAAGGCAAAGAAGCAACCTCAAGAGCCACGTGGACAGGCCTCCATGCCCAAAAAACAGATGCTCAAAATGGCCGAAGACTTGATTACCTTGATCAGGGGTACCCATCCCCCTCCTGATAAGAGGCCTAGGCAAGAGACTGAGTATGAATCTTCAGATCAGGTTTCCATTTCTTCGAATTCCTCTTCTGATCAGGAATATTCTTTTCCACCCTATGAGGACTCTGATGCTGAAGAATCCTTTCCTTCAGCTTCTCCTCCTGAGGATTATTCTTTTGGGGAAACCTTACATACCATGAGGGAGCATTTCCACTGGGAGAGCCAATATTTTTCAGAGTCTAAAAAGAGGCTCAGGGATTTCCTGTTACTACCTCAGCACAAGCCACTAGCCATCCCCCCTGTGTTAGACATTGTAGATGATGTGTTTTTGGAGTCAAGCCTTACCTCTGACTCCTTACCTCCAGCTCCTGTTAAGCCCGACAGATATTACAGGGTTTCTGACTCACAGAAATTCCTTTTTAAAAACCCTGCTGCAGACCCAGAAACTATTTCTCAGGGTCCCAAGGGTGTTAAGGCTTCCGCTGCAAAAAACCCTACCCTTTCTGATAGGGATTCTAGGGCACTGGATAGATGGGGAAAGAAGGTTTACACATCTGCTACCTTGGCTATAAGGGCCTTAAACTGTCAATTGCTCAAATATCATCAACATGTCATGGCATTACTTAAACAGAAAATGTTGTTAAATTCTGAATGTGCAGAAAACAAGGAAATGCAGGATGTATTGCATGCAGCTGAACAAGTTGCAAAGCATACTTTGCAATGTGGTTTTGATTCTTTAGAGGCTTCCTGCAGGGCCACAGTTACTGGTTCTGTAATTAGAAGACATGCTTGGTTAAAGGAACAAAATCTGCCTGATCATGTTAAAGTTAAATTATTAGATGCACCTTTACAGCATGATTCTTTGTTTGGTGTTAAGGCAGAAGAGGTGTTAAAGAAAATGGAGGACAAGGCTAAATCTATGCAAACGGTCAAAGATTTCTTACAAGTACAGTCACCTAGGTTTATAGACACTGGCCAACAAAGAATTGGCCCTTTCCTGTGTCAGACAGACCTCAAAGGGGTAGACCCAGATGCCCTAGAGGCAGATCCCATGCTCAAGGTTCATACAGGTCAAGGCAATGGGGTGCTTCTACCTCCAAAAGTGGAGAAGATAAATCACAACCTTACAGGAAACAGTCCCAATGACTTCCCCCTGCCTACACCAAACACTTATTTCCTGGCAGCACCCTCCGGGGGAAAATTTGCACTTTTTTCTCAAAATTGACACATTATAACTCTGGACAAGTGGGTTCTAAATATCGTGTCACAAGGCTGCAAGTTCCATTTCCATACCCTGCCAAAGACAAACAGCTGGCCAGATCTGCCAAAAAAGCAATGGGCAGAGGCACAAAAACAAGTCTCATCCCTCATGGACATGAGGGCCATTCAGCTAGTGCCAGAGCAAGAGCGGGCACAAGGATTTTACTCAAGACTGTTCTTGGTACCCAGAAAGGACAAGGCCTGGAGGCCAGTACTGGACCTATCTATTCTGAATACATTCCTGGATGTACCAAAATTCAAAATGTTGACTTTTCAGCAGCTACTGCCCATGCTGGGCAAGAATGCTTGGCTTGTAACTTTAGACCTAAAAGAGGCATACCTGCATGTCCCAATCAGACAGATATGCAGAAGATACCTCAGATTCAAGGCTGGCTCAATGCATTACCAATTCTCTGCACTGCCCTTTGGCTTATCTACTGCGCCCAGGATCTTTACAAAGTGCCTGCCACCAGTAATTGCATTCTGCAGACAAAGAGGAATACAAATATATCCTTACTTGGACGACTGTCTAATTCAAGCAGAGAACAAGGACATTCTTCTTCAGCATCTGGCTTTTGTGAAAAAACTTCTAACATGTCTAGGGTACACAGTCAACGAATAGAAATCAAAACTAGTACCCTCGCAAGAGATAATATTCCTGGGTGCAAGCTTAAATACAACTGCTCAGATGGCTTATCTCACGCCAGACTGCCTAGGGTACACAGTCAACGAAAAGAAATCAAAACTAGTACCCTCTCAAGAGATAATATTCCTGGGTGCAAGCTTAAATACAACTGCCCAGATGGCTTATCTCACGCCAGACAAACAAAGGCAACTGACTTCGTACTTCGAAAACATGGCAACAAAGACCCAGTTATCTGCAAGAAAAATTCTGCAGGCTTTGGGCTTCAAGGCATCCTGCATTCTGCTAATTCGATATGCAAGACTGCATATGAGGAAGCTACAATGGTATCTAAAAAGTGTTTGGACTCAACATTGCCACAGCCTGGAAACATTAATTACCCTCATTCCCTGCCTGCAACAGGAGTTTCGATGGTGGGCACAGGCCTGTCACCACAACAAGGGACAGCCATTTAGGATTTATCACAGACAAGCATGGAAAGTGGATGCCCTATCCTTCAGCTGTAAAAACCTGTCAGTGTATGCCTTTCCCACTCTGCCTTTCCTCCCCAAGGTACTCCTAAAGGTCAGACAGGAGAAGCCAAAGATGATACTGATTGCACCAGACTGGCCCCGCCAGCACTGGTACCCCCTCTCAACAAAGCTGTGATGGATGTCATTTTGGAAGTCAGAAGGTGTAGTACTAGAAAATCTTATGCTGGAAAATGGAAGAGATTCTGTGCTTGGAACCAGGCACAAGGAACAGATACAGCTGTGCCAGATATTCCTCAGATTTTACAATACTTAACTGAGATGCTGGACAAAGGCCTATCTTTCTCATCTATTAAAATTCATGCCTCTGCCATTTTGGCTCATTACAGTGCAGAGCCACCTATCTTTTCTCATCCCTTATTAAAACAGTACCTCAGAAGAGCAAGAAATTTAAGGCCTCCAAGGAGATCACCAATGCCTGCATGGGACCTCAACTATGTCTTGGAAAAACTCACCCTGCCTCCTTTTGAGCCAGCTGCTTCTGCTGATTTAAATTTTTTATGTTGGAAAACAGCTCTGCTCCTAGCAATAACTTCTGCAAGACGAGTTTCATTGCTACAGACACTCATGGCTGTGGAACCTTTTATCATTTTTTATCCGGACAGGGTCTCCCTGAGGACAAACCCAACATTTATGCCTAAAGTGGTGTCCAGTGTGGCTCTTAACCAAACCATTCATCTGCCAACTTTTTATCCAAATCCACAGAACAAGGGGGAAAGAATTTTGCATTCTTTGGACGTGCACAGACAGGTTAGATTCTGCTTGGACAGAACCAAAGGTTTCAGAAAAACAGAGCAATTACTAGTGGCATATGCTGCAGGATCACAAGGAAAGTGCACAGACAGCTTAGATTCTACTTGGACAGAACCAAAGGTTTCAGAAAAACAGAGCAATTACTAGTAGCATATGCTGCAAGATCACAAGGAAAGGCTATCTCAAAGCAGACTATTTCAAAACGGATAGGCCACTGCATTCATTTCTGCTACTTATACCATGGCAAGCCAGTGCCTAAGGGCATTAGGCCACATTCCACCAGAGCTGCAACCACTTCAGCAGCCTTTCTCAGAGGAGTACCAACCAAGGACATTTTAGAGGCAGCTACAGTTCAGTGCACACCTTTACAAAGCACTATCATCTGCCACTCTACTCTAAATCCAGGGCAGGCTTTGCCACTGCAGTTCTGCAGGGTCTCATAGCCGCTCCTAATGCTGTTTAGCTCCAGCCTCCCAACCATAGCTTTGGGAATCTACCCAAATGTAATGACTGCAACAGTGAAACACGAAGAACATAGTACAGTTGTGTACACTTACCATAAATATAGATGTTCGAGTGTATTCACTATTGCAGTCCAGGTTACCCACCCTCTATCCCCCCTTTTTCTTCTGATGGAACCTATCTTTCCTTCTGTGATTTATACAACCTATGTGGTGTATTTGCTGGTGGATGAAGGTAAAGTTTATATTGCTGCATGTCATTTTATATGTAGATATAAATTTTGACTACCCTTTTTTGGGGGCACCTGACATCTGGGGCAAGAAAAACTAAAGAAAATGGCGTCGGCTGCTACTTTTTTACCCCTGACGACCTGACGTCAGGGAAGGGGGGACGACAGCCAACACAGGACCCAAGACTTTGGAGTTCAGGCCGACTGAGGGCAACCTGCCAGCAGGATTACCCAAATGTAATGACTGCAATAGTGAATACACTCGAACATCTACATTTATGGTAAGTGTACGTAACTGTACTTTTCCAAGGATAATTGTCTGAAAGTTTACTAATTATTTTCAAAGGGGTTTGAAATGCTGTGTCTGTTAGAGAAGGACATGCACAGTCATTGTAGAGTCACAATGTAGTATGGTGGATTAAAATACTGTTTTCATTATGGGTCTTTGTCTTTTCTGGGGATGCAGAATGCCACACTGATCTAGAATATATCTTTACTCAGTGCTCATTACATCTTAAGCAAATAGTGTTGGTGTGTGTGTGTGTGTGTGTGTGTGTGTGTGTGTGTGTGTGTGTGTGTGTGTGTGTGTGTGTGTGTGTGTGTGTGTGTGTGTGTGGTGTGTGTGTGTGTGTGTCATATAGATCTCCAGAAAATGTATTTTTAGTTGAATGATGCCTTGGTTTAAACTCCAGAAATGGGTCGTTGTCAAATTCATCACTGATCTGCAGTTATTTCCTTAAAGGTAGAATTACTTTCTTAGGTGCAGTTTTTACATGAGCATCTTGTTTAATTCCTTGTATATGTCGTTATTATCTCTTGGTATTATGGTCTTTTTACGATATTTCTATTGTGGATAGTCTGTGAGTTCTGCTTAAGAAGCAGGATTTAGCACTAAGTGGTCATTACATCAGAAGTAAAACTCATGACGACTTTTTTTTCAGTTTTAACATGCCATCACTCAAGCTCCGTAATCTAAAGCAGCCAAAGCAGTATAATCAAATTCAACTGTAAGCTGCATTTAAATCCTTAAGGGTAGAGTAATGGTCTTGGAAACTGTAATAGGACCTTTCAAAGAGAATTAGGATGATTTGTATGTTAGTAGCAGAGAAAGGGGTTCATAGTATTTTCCCTTTGACAGTTTGTTTGTGTCTTTCGGCTTTTCCCGGTTAGGGGTCGCCACAGCGGAACTCCGGTCCGCTAATGATTGGCAGTAGATTTTTACATGCTGGCTTGCCGGGCCTAACGCACAACCTTCAAAGAAGGAACGCCCATTCACGCATGTCGACACACAGAAGATGCTCTAACTGAGAATCAAACGGGCAACGTCTAACTGTGCGGCGACAACGCTTCCGCAGCACCACCACCGCAGTATTTTCCCTTTGACAGTATGACTTTTTATTTTGCATTTCCATTGGTGGGATGTATGACTTCTTGTGAAGATGTAAAATACAGCATTGGTCCTGAGTATATCTTTCTTGAATTGTAGTTACATTAGAAGTAAACTCTGATGTATTCTTTAGAAAAAACACATTTTTTAGTTATAGTATACCACCAATCAAATCCCATTGTTTGAAGCAACTGTAGTGGTGGCATTATATTCATCACTAAGCTGCATTGAATTCCTGGAGGGTAGAATTGAATTCTATGCTGCATTTTGTACCAAAGTGTCCTGTTAAATTTCTTTGAAAATATTGTTTTGAACTATCAAATGGCTTAACATTTGCCTTTTATATATAAGTAACAAGTGCAGGGGTTCATAGACATTTCTCACTGTCACAGTCTGATACTTTGTATTTTACTCTGTTTATGTGGAGGGGATATTCAACTTCCGATCGGATTGCAGCACTGGCCTGGAATATGCCTTTTATAAGGTTATAATTATGTCTGAAGTAAAAAATCATACATGTATATTTCTTCAGAAAATTACTTTTTCATTTGACTTACTCTGTGCCATTGCTGAAACAACCAAAGCATGGGGACAGACTTTATGCCAAGCTGAATTTAAGTCCTATATAACCATTTATTGCTTTGTTTTTGTCATTTAGTACATGGCAGAACTTATATTTTTTACTCCTCATTTTGTAAGAGCAGTAATGTGATATGTCTATACTGAATTTTGTCAGCATGAAAGCATATATTTAACTTGTTTTCCTGCTGAAAAAAATCAAGTTGTGTGTCTCATAGTATTAGTTTGCTCTTGGTTTCATGCTGATAAAAATCATGTGATATTAGTTTGCTCTTATGAATGGAAATGTTAAAAATCTTTTTGCTGAAAAAAGTAATATATTCTGTCATTTTAAATGTTATAGCAAAATACAGTTCTTTTTACTTGTTCTGACAGGCCTGCACATTTAAAATTCTTTGTCTTCCTACAGGCTGTTAGATAACGTAGTTTACAGTATAAGGATGACTTTTCAGGTATCTTGACCCAAAACCATTTTGCAGGAAGGACCGTACTCAGGTTAGAGTAGCCTTTTGGAATTGACAGAAACTTAAAGGTTTGCAAAACAACTGGAAAGCTTTAATTTTTCTTTGTAGTAACAAATGCAATAACTATCAAAACCATAAATATTTAGTGTTGCGTGTGTAGGCCAAAAGGAAATATGCATTTCAGTTTATATTTTTGAAATTCTGTAGATGTTGCAGTATTAAAATGATTTTTTCAATAAAAGTCACGATGCAACTGCTACTTTGCCTTTGAGAGAAGGGCTCCAAGCTACAAGTATTTGTAACTAGCTGAGTTTGTCAGTAGTGTTCCCTATAAATTCCAAGAGAAAATGTCAAACTGTTTGAATATTTATATGCAGGGGGCATTAATAGTCAAAACAATCAACAGTTTGTGGGCAGCTGTCTGTAAAATGGTAAGTAGCAAAGGGGCTATAAGAGCTTAATTGAATACTGGAATTTCTGTTATTTCTTTGTTTTTTAACATATTCATTTTATGTAAAAGCACTGCAGTACTTTACCAAAAGCTGTATGCTGTACATATCAACAGGAAATTCAATGTTGGATGGCATTTATTAATACTACGTAGAAAAACTGTTGCTAGACTGTTTAAGATACTACTACTTGTGAGATATAGCTGGACTTAAGGTTAACTGTTGAACTGCTGAACCAAAGAGTTCATGAAGTACCTCTCTGTAATCAAGGAAGTGATTTTTGCTCAAAAGTTTATCATCATTCCCCTAAAACAAATGTAACTAAATCCTGTTGTAGACTTCAGCCATTTAAACCAGTCTAAAGTAACAAAAGCATTTTGCATGTTATTGTTAGGTTTATGTTGGTTTAAGTTATGTCTTTTAGGTTTCCTGTATCATTCCCAAGTGAGGGTATAATAAAGTTCATGAACTTAGTATTGTTTCAGTCTTTGATGTTAGCCAAAAGTGCTCTTCAAAGCACCTGCTCAGAACTGACTCCTGAAATTCATATGGAGTTATATGTATTGGTAGCATATTTAAATATGACTGTAGATTATTTTTTTATTAGATCCACTGCTTCCTAGTACTGTTTGAACTGTCTGGGTATCTTCTACATTGGTGTTGTTTCTGCCTGCAAGTCCTGATATGTTATGACTTTTGTGTGTCTCTGTGTACATGAGACACTGTAATAACTAGGTGTAGCAATTTCAGTGATTAGTGCTACTTGGTCTTTTTTCATGGACTACTGTATCCATTTTTCTCACATCTGTTTTTGAACTGTTGGCCAAGGGTTATCCCATGTGATGTACACTTCATCATTCTCACTAATGTTTTGTAGTTCATGTTTGCAAAGCTACTTTATATTATTGTGTTTACACAATCCCCACTGAAGCAGTCTTGCCACATTATTTTATAATACAAATATTTTATATTATATTCAGTGTACAGGAACTCTGCAATGAGTGTTATCACACCCAGCAGCAAGATTTGTAACCATTTCCATTTTTTTTACAAGAACCTAAAATTGTCTGTTTTTCCCATGTTTTTAGTGGACTTTGTAAACCATTGTGCAAGTAGTCCATTATCCTGTGCTGCCATTGTTAACCTTTCATTTTTTAGTTTCATCTCACCTCTCCTTAGCTATTTCTGTGTCAAATCCTGTTCAATATGAGGTTGTCCCAGGAGATCTCTAAACTTTCCACTTTAATTATGGCTTTTCCACATTTTTTCCTTCTCATCTGATCTTTCTCTGTATACTCTCTATTTTGTTTTTTTGGTGCATTTAGTTGCTGTCTGATTTTTGTTTACCAGAATGCTTCAAAACTAGGTAGAGGCGACATCTTAAGACTTCCTCTCTTCATGTTTTAAAACTTCCACTATGTTTGGATCTGATGACGTCAGCATATATGTATGCAGTCCCACTAATGCAGGTGTATACATGTAATCAATTTCCAGTAGGCCCTTACCTCCTCCAGAGCATCGAAAATATAATCTTGGTGTACGCTGATTTTTAAATATCATTTGATCAGCATGAAACATTTTTCTTGTTTTCCTGTCCAACTGATCTAGTACCTTTTGGGATCACTCAGTCACACCAGAACTGTAAGTTGGAACAGGAAGAGCAAATTGGTTTATAGCTTGGACTTTATTTCTAGATGTCAAGGCTGTTTTCAGTATCATTTTTAGTTCTCCTGAAGTATTCCTTAATGAGTTTTATTTGCATTTGTTCACGTTTTATTGCCATTCCCTCGATTCTTCAATATTTATACACTCCTTCCTGTTCCAAGTTCCTTTATATCGCATTCCTGTCCCATATTGAAAGTTTCTTGGTACTGCATCTTTCCTGCTTTAAATGTTGCATTTGCACATTTGTCAATACCAACTTGCATTCTTGTGTCATCTGAGAAAGTTTTAACCATTTACAGTTGTGCTTTCAACTCCTTGTCTGATGAACTACACAGTTTTAATTCGTCCACAAACCATAGATGAGAAGTCTTTAAGCAAGGTTGTTTGTCTTGCTGTTAATAAACGGTGGTGTTTGGTCAGTCTTGATATGAAAGATATAGGCTGCAGATATAAACAAGCAGGGGAGAGGAGTGCCTTATGTTCTTAATAGTCCAGTACATTTTTAACTGTTCTTTCCTTTGAAACATTCTCAGTATTTACAAAATGCCTATTACCAGTGTTGTTCCATCTGAAAACCTGCTCAGCAGCTACATGCCATTTTGATGATAATTGTGGCTAATAACAGAGAATATACATATGTTCGCATACATGGAGTTGTCATGCTAGTTATATATGTATATGATTAGGGATAATGTTAAATGTGAAGTCAGTCACAGTTGCCCCTAATGCATGGGATCAACCTCCCAGGAGAGCAGTTACATGTTCATGTTCATATGTGTCTGTACCATTAGAAAAAGTTCAGCAAACTGTGCCATTCCTGAGAGAGATGCTGTCTTGCCCATATGGTTGTGTGGTTTGATTGTGTGTCTTCGGTTTAAAATACTGTTTACAAATTAGGAAACCTGTGCTACAAATGAATAAACTTTCTTTGGAATTAATGAACACATTTGCTTGAAACTAGATTCAAGTTCTGTCATGTATACCTATATACATACAGATATTTCAGGCATGGGTAACAATCCCCTTTTCTGCCAGTATACCAAAACAGTTATTACCATAGTAAGTGTTCAGGCTGTTCAGATATCTAAACTAGTGATTGCTTTAATTTTATAGTCTGTTCCATGCATCAGCTACTTTCTCAGAGAACCAGTTAGTACATCTCTCATTCCTATATAATCTTCCACATAGGTTATTTGATGATTCCCTACTTCTTCTTCTTCTTTTGGCTGCTCCCGTCAGGGGTCGCCACAGCAGATCAACTGTTTCCATTTCTTCCTGTCCTCTGCATCTTGCTGTGTCTCACCAACCACCTGCATGTCCTCTCTCACCACATACATAAACCTTATCTTAGGCCTTCCTCTTTTCCTGTTACCTGGCAGCTTCATCCTTAGCATCTTTTTCCCAATATACTCCGCATCCCTCCTCAGTACATGTCCAAACCAACGTAATCTTGCCTCTCTGGCTTTGTCTCCAAATCTTCCAACCTGGGCTGACCCTCTAATATACTTATTCCTAATCCTGTCCATCCTCGTCACACCCAGTGCAAATCTTAACATCTTCAACTCTGCCACGTCAAGCTCTGACTCCTGCCTTTTTGTCAGTGCCACTGTCTCCAACCCATATAACATAGCTGGTCTCACTACCCTCTTGTAGACCTTCCCTTTCACTCTTACTGATACACGTCTGTCACAAATCACTCCTGACACTCTTTTCCACCCACTCCATCCTGCCTGTACTCTCTTCTTCACCTCTCTTCCACTCTCACCATTACTCTGAACTGTTGATCCCAAATATTTAAACTCATCCACCTTCGCCACCTCTACTCCCTGCATCCTCACCATTCCTCTATCCTCCCTCTCATTCACACACATATATTCTGTCTTAGTCCTGCTGACCTTCATTCCTCTTCTCCCTAGAGCATATCTCCACCTCTCCAGGGTCTCCTCCACCTGTTCCCTACTCTCACTACAGATCACAATGTCATCTGCAAACATCGTAGTCCATGGGGACACCTGTCTGATCTCGTCTGTCAACCTGTCCATCACCATTACAAATAAGAAAGGGCTCAGAGCTGAACCTTGATGTAATCTCACCTCCACCTTAAACGCATCCGTCACTCCCACCGCAGACCTCACCGCTATCACACTACCCTAGTACATATGCTGTACCACTCTTACATACTTCTCTGACACTCCCGACTTCCTCATACAATACCACAACTCCTCTCTAGGCACCCTGTCATATGCTTTCTCTAAATCCACAAAGGCACAATGCAACTCCTTCTGACATTCTCTGTACTTCTCCATCAACACTCTCAAAGCAAACATTGCATCTGTAGTGCTCTTTCCTGGCATGAAACCATACTGCTGATTCCCTACTACGTTTTAATAATCCCAAACATTCCCAAAGGTAGTTGTCTATAAACACCCTATATATCTGAATAAGATCTCCTCTTAAATGTCCCTGTGATACACTGTACAAGTTTGGATATTTTTGTATTTCATAATAACCTAAATTTTCAGAATCATAGATGGTCCTGGTATAGTAACACTGTACTCTTTTCAGTTCACTTAAGCTTGTTTTCTTATAAGATTTCCATGTTGTTATTCCATACTCGGGTTTCTGTCTAATGTAACTAAATAGCAAACAATTTTTTCATCATTTCTGATTTCCTAGACTTTAGAAATCTTTTTATACAATCTGTAGTTCTATAACTGTCAATTGGTTGATATGATTAAAACAACTTGAAGCTGGATCTACCCATATAAGGTCCTCAAATGACTCCACAGTTTTAATTACTGTTTGCTGTATTAAATATTCACCTTTCCGTCAGTGTCTCCCAAATGTCATATGCTTATTTTTTATGTATTTATTAAAATTTTATTCTCCTGTACCCAACTGGTCAATGTAGTCAAGTTATTTTGCAGACATGTACCCTATCTGTAACACATGTAATCAGTTTATCCATTTCAAGTAATCTGCATACAGACCATAGAACACCTCAGATTGAAAAGATCTGAAAGGTACAACCTGAACAGGTATAGGCCTAGGACAGAGCCCTTTTGGACACCTTGGCTGCAACCTAGAATTTCACCTGTCCAGCTACTATATGATAACTTACTACGTCCTATTTGTAAGTCTTGTAGCTGTCCACCTTATCAAGATTACATCAACACTTAGTTGTTCTAATTTATTAATCAGCGTTTTGCGTATTACCCTATGAAATGCTGAAGTTAAATAAATACAACTTACATTACAGCACAATTTTTTAATTTATAACTATTATATTGTTATTGAACAACATCATGTTACATGTGGTTATAGACCTATTTCAACATATGCATGCTGATATATGGTTTCAAGTCCCAACCTTTCCAGTTCTGACAATAATTTACACAAATTAACCTTCTCCATTATTTTTCCACAACTTGAAAGGAAACTTATGGCTCTCTGTGACTGTGGTTTGTCATACTCCCCTTTTTCAAGTGCATGTCTCCAAATCTTGAGGAATTTCCCCTTACTTAAATGACCCAGTGAATAACAGATATAATGATACTGTAAGTTCATGCCAAAGTGTTCTCGGGTCATTATTACTAATTCCATTTCCTCCCTATGGTTTTGTTTGGATTCTGTTTGCATAATTCTTTTTCAGTGTATTCTAATTTAATTTCAGTATCTGAAATTACCTGGATGTTACCAAGACAATTTATCACTCCCTTTGTGGAGCCAAATTGCTTAGCATAAGATTGTATAAATATGTCTATAATGTGTATGTTTGTGTATAAATTTTAGAATCTGTGCCCAGTTTATCAGTTTTAGTGCATTTCCTCCTATCATATCTTATGCACAGTGGATATAAAAAGTGTACCCACCCCTGTTAAAATGCCAGGTTTTTGTGATATTAAAAAAATGTGACCACAGTAAATCATTTCAAAACTTTTCCCACCTTTAATGTGACCTACAACCTGTACTATTTAATTGAAAAACAATTATGTTAGGGGAAGGTATAAAAAATAAAAAGCATACAATAAGCTGGTTGCATGTGTGTGCACACCCTTAAACTAATACTTTGTTGAAGCACCTTTTGCTTTAATTATACCATTCAGTCTTCTTGGGTACACACCTGTCACCAATTAAAGAGACCGATTAACCCCAAATAAAGTTCAACTGTCCTAGTAGGTTTTCCTGACATTTACTCAGTTGCCTGCTACAGCAAAAGCCATGGTTCGCAGAGAGCTTACAAAGCATCAAAGGGATCTCATTGTTGAAAGGTATCAGTCAGGAGAAGGGTACAGAAAAAATTCCACAGCATTGGATATACCATGGAACACAGTCAAGACAGTCATCAAAAAGTGGAGAAAATATAGGACAACAGTGACGTTGCAAAGAACTGGACATCCCTCCAAAATTGATGAAAAGATGAGACAAAACTGGTCAGGGAGGCTGCAAAGAGACCTACAGCAACACTGAAGGAGCTGCAGGAATTTCTGGCAAGTACTGGTTGTATGCTACATGTGACAACAATCTCCCATATTCTCCATATGTCTGGTTTATGGGGTAGGGTTGCAAGATGGAAGCCTTTTCTTACACAGAAAAACATCCAGGCCTGGCTAACATTTGCAAAACAATACATGAAGTCTCCCAAAAGCATGTGGGAAAATGTGTTATGGTCTGATGAGACCAAGGTTGAACTTTTTGGCCACAATTCCAAAAGGTATGTTTGGCGCAAAAACAACACTTCATATCACCTAAAGAACACCATCCCCACGGTGAAGCATGGTGGTGGCAGTATCATGCTTTTGATTTGCTTTTCTTCAACTTGAACTGGGGCTTTAGTCAAGGTGGAGGGAATTATGAACAGTTCCAAATACCAGTCACTTTTGGCCCAAAACTTTCAGGCATCTGCTAGAAAGCTGAAGATGGAGGAATTTCACCTTTCAACACAACAGTGACCCCAAACATTCATCCAAATCAACAAAAGAATGGCTTCACCAGAAGAAAATTAAAGTTTTGGATTGGCCCAGCCAGAGCCCAGACCTAAATCCAATAGAAAATCTGTGTGGTGACCTGAATAGGGCTGTGCACAAGATATACCCTTGCAATCTGACAGATTTGGAGCGCTTTTGCAAGGAAGCATGGGCAAATATTGCCAAGTCAAGATGTGCCATACTGTGATAGACTCTTACCCAAGAAGATTACCCAAGAAGACTGAATGCTGTAATTAAATCAAAAGGTGCTTCAGCAAAATATTAAAGGGTGCGCACACTTATGCAGCCAGCTTATTGTACATTTCTTATTTTTTATATTTTTTCCCCTAACAGATTTGTTTGTTTTTCAATTGAATTGCACATGTTATAGGTCACATTAAAGATGGGAAAAGTTTTGAAATTATTTATTGAGGTCTCATTTTTTTATATCACAAAAACTGGCATTTTAACAGGGGTGTGTACACTTTTTATATCCACTGTATCTATAAATGGTTTTGTATTATGTTCAATATCTTTATATACATTTTCTTCAACTCTGTTAATTTTGTCTTGCACTCTGGCTGACCAGCTTGTTAATTTCTGTTTTTAAAGTTATAGCTCAACCTCTGTTCCATTTCTTTTTTGTTTCTCACTGTAATCAAGTAGCTTGTTCTTGAACGTGCCTAGACCCTAATAAACTTTTTTTGCATTCAGCCAATTTCTCTTTCAAGACCTGCCAGATTTCGTCTGAAGTTTTTCTACTGAATGTCTCGCTCTAGTTTTGCTTAGTGACTGTTTTGCTTCCATGTAGTCTGTTCTTAATCTTCTGTGCATTGGTTTAGGTTGCACTTTGGCAGAATTATTCAGCAGTAATTAACCTTTACAAAGCCATGATCACTGCACATCAGTGGTGATAAAACTTGACATTAAGGAACAGGCAGTGTCTTGACTGAAATCACTGTTGCAGCATTGCAAACCGATGTTTTTTTTTTGCCACTGACTTCCAGCAGGTGTACCTAAACCTTAACCTTCGCATAGCCGTACATCCAGCATATGACCTCAACCCATGAGAGTAGGGGTATGTAAGTGGATGTATGAGTGTGAATCCCTCAGACTGTCATGCTGCCTGGCTAAATGCAGGTCTTGCATCCATTGGTCTGATCTTTGTGTGATCGTTTGTACAATAAGCCTTCTCTGATTCAGATAAGTGCCCAGTTGGTAACCTTCCTTCTTGTTTAAACTGTTTTGCTGCAATTTTTGTTAGATGTCAGGAGGGGTAAGTATGATTGCGGTAGACAGACACCTTACAAATGTCTCAATACCCAGTGTCTTTTCTGCCTAGGTGCAGAAAATGGCTGTAAATCTTTTTCCATTAACCAGTCCTTTGTACCCAAGACATTGCTTTCCCATTTGTCATTGTTGAACATGTTCTGAGACCCAATGACAAGCGTTTGACCCAGTCTCAGATGGTGGTTCCCTCCATACCTGATGTACCATCTGCTCCAAAGACAAAAAAAATCAAAAGGCCTAGGCATGACATTGTCTGCCCAGTCAGATTCTTACGTACCCGCAAAAGTTACAGAACCCACAGTAGATCCAACTCTTCCTCAGATGCTGTCTATCTCAACCCAGTTGGAGGCTGGTATGGCAACACAGGACCACATGTCTGAAGAGACTGCTGATACAACAGGGAAGGGGAACTACAGATTATTATCTCAGAGGGGCCAGGAGGTGTCTCTGAAATTTTGATATGGAAAGAGATTTCCTGAAAACAGATTATAGTATGCTAGAGGTCTTTGTCCTCCACTCATGGTTTATGTGTATGTCACTGCAAAAAAAGTAATATAAATCTGAGCATGTTTCCTATCCTCCTCTTGTTAGGGAGAAGGATGGATGGATTTCTGTCAAGGCCTGTTCAAGGCCATTATAGCCCTTAAGCCCTCTTCCTTTCCAGCTCCTTTCTACTCCACAGAACATTTCTGTAGATTCTTTCTCTGAAGATGAAGAGGAGGTCTCTGAGTCCAATGACCACGCCTTAGCTTGCTTCTTTAAAATGATTTTCTGTTCACGACAGGTACCCTCAGATGATGAGGACTCCCTTTCATCTGATTCTCCTGTGGAAGAGGCATCCTTCAAAGATACTGTTGTTACTACGATTAAACATTTTTAGTTGAAATTTAAGCAAATCTCTGATGTCCAAAAAAAGATAATACAGCCTGTTACAGCCCATTCCCCTGTCCCTCCAGTCCTGGAGGCCTTTCTGGATGCTTTTGTATCCACATCCACTGCTCCATACTCTCAGCCCCCAGCTTCCAAAAGACCTAATCAATTAAGTTCGAGGAACTTGAGTGTCTTTAAGAACCACGTAGCTGAGCCCTCAGCTGTCTCTTCAGCTTCAGACAAGCCATCCAAACTCCTGCCTAATGCTAATGGCCTATCCTCAGATACGGACAGCAGGACCTTGGATTGGTGGGGGGAAAGATCCTTAGTGAACTAAACAAGGCTGTTATTGACATGCCAAGCATGAACTCCAGACTGCAAGTTTTGCCCATGATCAATCAAGCCGGTCAGGTAGCTAGACATAGCATAAAGTGCAGCAATGATGCTGTTGAAGCGTCTTCCAGAGCAACTGCTACCAGCTCATTCATTAGTTGATATGCCTGTTTATGTAGCCAACCCCTACCTGATGATTTCAAGGCTAAGCTCCTAGATTCCCATCTTGATGGCAGCAACCTGTTTGGTGAACAAACAGCTAACCTATTCAAAACCTTTCCAGATCAAAGTAAAACTGTGAAGGACTCTGGACAAATCTTGCTAACCTCTGTGCCTAGATAGCAGGGAAATTACTTGTCAGAAGAGAACATAGGCCTTCTTAGAAATGCAAGAAGGTATCCAGAAAGAGATTTACATCGAAACATGGAAGGACCCCCAGATCTGGGAAGCCTCCCTTCTCAGATATGTCAGTGTTACCATCACCCCCCACCCCCCAATCTAACCCTTCCACTTTCAAAAAGATTTACTCTTTCCATTTCAGACTGGAAAAAAAGTCACTACAGAAAAGTGGGTACTCACCATCATCAAACAAGGTACAGTATGTCCTGGAAGGAGATTCCTCCTTCAGAAAGGCATGCCACCTCTTCCCCATAACCAGCTAAACCTGCTCCCTCCCATCCTACAGGATCTACAGTCTCACGGTACCATAGAGCAAATTCCTCCTCCTCCTCAGTTTGTAGACTGAAGATTCTACTCCAGGGTTTTACTCTTGTGCAAAGAGAACAGTGGAAGCCCATACTGAACCTCTCTGCTTAACACTTTCATGTAAGTACTCACTTTAAAAGTGCTCTCTCTTCAGACCCTTCTTCCCTTTATCCTCCCTCCGGCTTTTCTAGTGTCTTTGGATTTGAAGGATACGTACCTGCATATTTCCATACACTCATCCTGCAGGAAATTCCTAAGGTTTTCTACTGACCTTTCACATTTTCAATTTACTATTTTGTCTTTTGGGCTCTCTACTGCCACTGAGTTTTTACAAAATACCTGGCTGTAGTTCTGTAACACCCAGGCATACAGATATTTCACTGTCTGGTCAATTTGCTAATCCAGGCTACAGCACCCCAGACCCTATAGTTGTACCTCATGTTTACCCCCCCCCCCAGCAGCTGGGGTTTGCAGACGCAGTAAATTTTAGAAAGTCTTCCCTGTAGCTCACTCAAAACCTAATTTTATTGGGCTGCAGACTAGACATGAAGAACATGCAGGCTTTCTTACCCCATGGGAAGGTGCAGAGTTTCACAGACTATTTTCAGTCTGTCTTACTTCTTCAGACTTGCTCTGGAAGGGAGCTTATCAGAGTACTAAGTGACATGACAGCAACTACTCTGCCACCAGTAGCCAGGCTACGTATGAGGAAGATCCATTGGTACCTGAAGAATGTCTGATGGCCTCAACTTTCTCATCCACTGGACGCCCAGATTCCCCTCATACTATGCCTCAAAAAAGAGGTCGTGTGGTGAGTGGTACAGGTCAGCCTCAGTCCAGCGCTGCCCTTCAAACTACAGACTAAACCTCAGAAGCTGCAGACAGACACCTCAGATGAATCCGAACAGGGGCTCAGAATGTCCAAGGTTGCCGGACAGCCAAACTCAAGGCAGAGCACATCAACCTGAAAGAGGTGAGTGTTGTCCTACAGACCCTTCAGGACTTCCCCCACATTTAGAAACCAGGACCTCTAAGAGTATTGATAGACAACACATCTGACACTGTGGTACATAAACAAGGGGGGAACAAGAGTCTACCAATTGTGCAGCTTGGCTCAAATGGCTTGAGACCTAGCTATCAAGGCACAAATATCTGTCCAGGCAGTATACATCCTCTTTCAGGACAACATCCTGACGAATTCACTCAGCAGGTCCATCATGTTCCTAGACGTAATCCACAAGTGGGATACACCACAAATAGATTTATTTGCCTCAAACCGCAGCAAACAACTTCCTCTTTTTTACACAAGGACTCCTTGTCTCCATGCTTAGAAGACAGATGCCTTGTCCTTCCAGTGAACAGGGAGGTTTATTTATGCCTTCTCTCCAGTACCTCTGCTTCCAAACGTTGTATTAAAAATTCAAACAGAAAAAAACAAGACTTCTGCTGGTGACTCCATTTTAACCAAACAACATTGCCCCCCCCTTAGCCAGGGACAGTCATCACAAGCTACCTCACAGAATGGATCTTGTCACACATCAGGTTAGAGTGAAGCAAAGATTCCTTCTGTCATCCCTCAACTTAAACCTATGGATGATAGGATTCTGATTCCCTCCAGACACCAGTTTTCTGAGAATGTGCTATGGGTTCTCCAGGAGGCAAGGAACCCCACTACCTGAAAACCCTGCATAAAGTGGAAGATGTTTTCTGTATGGTGTCAATCTAACCATCTGAACCCGAGATTCTACTCGTTTTCCCCCATTTGTGTGAACTCATGAAAGGCAGCTTGGCATACTCCTCTGTTAAAGCCCACCTTTCAGCTGTCTCAGCCTATCTCACTTAAAATCTTCATGTTATGTCCAGACTTGAGGTCAGACGGTTATTAGAAGGAGATCTACACTTAAACCCACCCAGAAAACTGGTGCCTCCTCCTTGGAATATTGATTATATGCTGGAGAAGTTCACCCTTCCTCCCTTTGAACCAGCCTCTTCCTCCACTGTCAAATTCTGCCCATGGAAAACCATTTTGTTGGTGGCCCTCATTTCTGCTAGGACGGTCTCATAACTCTAGGCACTTATGGACGTTCCCTCTTTTTTGATTTACCACAAGGGCAGTATGTCCTTGAAGGCCAACCCTTCTTTCTTACCTAAAGTGGTAAACAAAATATCCCTCGACCAGGCAATAAACCTGCCTACTTTCCCAACCAACAGAACAGGGGGAAAGAATTATTCATTCCTTAGATGTCCACAGACAGCCAAGATTCTATCTAGACAAGACCAAGTGTATTCAAAAATCAAGCTAACTGTTTGCTTCCTTTCTGGACTCTAGGGTGGGCCAGACAGTACCCAAACAATTGCTAAATGGATTTCTAAATCCATTTCTTATTGGTACACCTACCATGGAAAATCCTTGCCCTCTTTTCCAAGACCTCACTCTTGTAGAGCAGCGCCGTCTTCTGGAGCCTTCTACAAAGGTGTCCAGAATTATACTGGAAACTGCTTCGTGGTCTTCTGTGCACACTTTCAGTAAGCACCACAGAGTAGATGCTTTTTGCCAAGTCTAGGGCCACCTTTGTCAGGTTCACTAAACACTACAGAGTAGATTATTTTTCCAAGTCTAGGGTCACCTTTGTCAGGTCAGTTCTTTCTGGCCTCTAAGACAGCTCTCATAACTCTCCGCCATCCATCCCTTTTACTCCCTTAAGCTTTCTGATTCACCCATCTGTTTAGAGTACTGTAACAGTGCTTTCAGGGCATACTACATTTCTGTAAGAACTTACCACAGATGTAGATGTCGTACTGATCACTGTTTCAGTATTCCTGCCCACTTGCCTTGCCTTACCCCTTTCTTTTCTCTTCCTTTTACTTGCCCTTTTTCTGCTGCCCTGTCTGGCAGCCCCGAGAACTGAGGGGTCCTACTATCTTCTCCTGCTGTTCCTCTCCTAGCAGACTACTCTCTTCTGAGATATTTACAAACTGTTGGCTTGGAGATGGTCTGGGGATTCACGAGCATATGTCTTCTTATGTGAGCTGTGAAAAACTAGCCAGAGTTTGCAGCTTTGCTGGTGAGTAAGCCATTTGTTATGAGTTGCTGCCGAAGTGAATTAACTCTGTGTGTGTGTGTGTGTGTGTGTGTGTGTGTGTGTGTGTGTGTGTGTGTGTGTGTGTCTCTCTCTCTCTCTGTCTGTCTGAGATCTGCTGTGACTATATTTTCACAAAGTGCATTTTGTTACACAGCAGTGCCTTATAGAAGAATCAGCACCTATGTATTATGGTAATTTATTTATTATTAATATGTTTGTGTAAAGGCAATGGTTATTGAATATTTGTAGCCAAAACACACTACACAGCAGTTCATTGGTGGTGGTTCACTGCATTCCGATGCTGGGATTTGCACATGTACATTACTGTTAGTTAGGTTTGAGATTAAGAGATACAGACAAAAACTGAAATGTGCTAGGAATGGCTTTATATATTTGAGCAATTCTGTAAATGTGTGCAGATGCTATGCTGATTTAAATAAAACAGATGTTTCTAATTTTATAGGCATAATATGTATTTATGTATTTTTTACAGTAACTGGCCCGTTGTCAGAGATGCAGATAGCATATGTGTGCAGAGAAACATTACAGGTAATTTTTAAATGCCAAATATAAGTTTATTTTTGTTTTATGATGTGCGGTTATCAAAAGAGCAATATTTAAAACATCTGCATTACAGACATATGTCCAATAGACAAAAGTGTTTTGGTAATTAATTTAAGGCTTCAGAAGATACGTTCATGCTATCTTGTTTAGTTGAATGCTGAATATTGATTGTGTTAATGTTTTGACAAGGTTTACTGTATCCAATAAAATATGTTGCAGTGTTTTTACAAAGAGTAGCAAAATGCCATTTACTGAATGGATAAAAATGCAATTCTGGAGATGATTATGCATTAAAATAATAGTCAAAAATTTAAAAGTTGAAGTGGAATGTATGTGGAAATGACTGCCTTTTCTATATTTCCTTATAATGTAAATGACCTTGTACATACTGAATAGAGCCAAAGGTAATTATGTTGCATACAGAGGAGTGTGGTGTGAATAGCAGTGTTGTAGGAGACGCATTTATATAAGCATGAGCATGTGGGCAAAATAAAGAAGGGATTCAGGGGCAGAGGAAGGAGGGGGGTAGTGATATTACTAGAAAGCAGGGTTCCTGTATTAGTAGAGGAGGAAAAAAGGATGGAAGTAGATGGTTTGTGGCAGTGAGGGACCACTGGTTGATAATAGAAGTACCTTGCCGAGTTTATATATCTCACCCAAGACTGTATTTTAGAAGGAGGAGAATGCTAGGGGAAATAATACGATATCAGCAAGGAATCCTAAGTATAGGGAGAGATTGGAATTGGGGCTGTAATGATGAGGTCATGTCAGGAAGCCTAAAGAGGGTGACCATTACTGGGGAGGATAGATTCTTAAGAAAATATGTGAATGTATGTTGGACAGAGGATGTAGTAATAGCCTTAGGATCTCAAGTGGAATTTAAGTATCATTCCCATGGTGTAAGAACTGTGCCAAATTAATCTGTCAGAGGTGGTTAGAAAATATTGGGAGGAGAGACCGGAAAGGCAGTTTATAAAGGAAAAGTGGGAGGACATCTTTATGACTCCCAGTTATGCAACAAAGTCAGAAAGCTTTAGGATTTTTTTGTTTGGAAGTGTTTGCATTGATATTTTTGTACCCCAAGCAGACTTCAAAGAATTCTTTCCTCAGGTAGATCACAAATGTTAGAGGTGTGATTGAAAAGAGGGAGGCAACTGGAGGACATGTTTTTTGCGAGTATAAAGAATTGGCAGATTTAAAAAATTCCAGCAGAGTACTCTGTCTGAAATGTTGGGCGAGCAAATGGTTGTAACTAGTGAAATGATTTTAAACATGGTCACAAGGTCTGAATTGCCTTTACATAACAAGGCCTTACTAAGTTTATTGCTATTGGCTGGTTTGCAGAAGTCCATCTACTGCAGAGAGCCAGCAAATGAAGTGCAACTGGTAGTTGACTTTGGACTGTTTTTCTTAATCTTCTAGAAGCACTTTACATTGTGTGACTTTCACCTGTCCTCTATCCAGTTTGTTTCTTTTTTTTTTTGAGGGGGGAGGGGGGACTTACTTTCATGACAGGAGACTTAATTGACTTAATTGTGATTATTACCAGAGTATAAATTTATAAGCCACGGTGGTGCAGCGGTACTGTTGTTGCCTCACAGCAAGTGGTTCTCCTGTTCGATTCTCGTCTGGAGTGCCTTCTGTGTGGAGTCTGCATGTCCTCCCTGCAGTCGAGTGGCATTCGAAAGACATGTGTAGAATGGGCTTGCTTTTGTTGAAGGTTGGGCGTTGAGCTGGCACCTCGGCACCCGTAAAAAATCTACTGCCAATCATTAGCAGACCGGAGTTCCGCTGTGGCGACCCCTAACTGGGAAAAGCCGAAAGAAGAAGAACAACCAGATTATAAATTTATAGCCTTGCCCTCCTCTATGTCTTGTCGAGGTGATCCTTAAATTCAGATGGAATTCAGAACTGGGGATCCCACCAGCTCTGATTACCTCAGTATGGAGTAAGGGGATTGCTTACTTATTGAACACATGATCTTGAGATCAGAAAAATGAACTAGCCACTGAGATGACACCTGAGAGGTACGTATTTCCAGGTGTCCTAACAAGGCTAGTTGATGTTGGGGAGTAGTCACACATTTGTTGTTTGCAAATTTTGCACTGTTCATATACAACAGATAGTTTCACTTTCTACTTTTTCCAGGGAGTAGTGTGATACTGCTCAGAGACTGCTGACTCTTTTAGAAGTGTCAGACTCCTCTAAGCAATTAACAAAATGTCCTGTTGTGTTATTTGATACATTATATTGTATACTTGTTTTATTTAGATGATATCTTAGAAATTTGTCTTTTGTGTTTTTTTTAACAGTGTACCCTTATGAAATGCTTGCTGTATTTTATACATCTCTGACTTAAGCTGCTTAAAAAAGCTTATGAAGATTTGTTTTTTAAGAATTTGAGTATTATTTTTTTCAATTTAGTTTAATTAGGTAGAACTAAAAACATGAGTTGCAGACTGTCAGTTAATTTTTGCTGCACGTTTTAAAATCTCTGATGTTTATTGTTGTGCTTGTTAATGCTCCACTTGATTAATTGTAATTTCTTTTTTACCCCCTAGGGATTGTACTATTTACATAGTAAAGGAAAAATGCATAGAGACATAAAGGTACTTGATAATTTACATACTTGAAGTTGTTTTATTTGTATTCTGTGTAAATGTTCTTTGTTGTGCAGTTATCAAAGTTTGAAGTTTCGGTCCAGCACCAAGAGTATGATGTTGTTATTCTGCACTTTCGCACCTGTGTGTAATGTATTGTTGGCCATCTGCAGTGTTGCTGTTGGAACTGAGTCACTTGTGGTGCAGCTGGCTGTCCTTTACATAGTCTATCAAAAGGGACAGTTCACCCAGATGTCTTTTTTTACTCCAGAAAGCGCTTTTCTTGTCCTTCAATTCAGTGGTACAGATATCACAATCATAAAAAAAGTATCCTTTAAGAATGATTCCATTTATTTGTGCCAAACCATGCTTTTACTCTGCTTTTTGCAAACTCTTTTGTTTACTTTATTGTGTTTGTCTCGTATGTAAAAGTGAAGTAGTCTGAAGTCCTTGATAAATGTTGAAAGTGCTTATCAACCAAAATGTTCAGCTTTGTTCCCCCCATAACAGTTGCAGTTGATGTTGTGCAGGCAGTTTGGATGTGAGAACAAGATCACTGTCGTGTGAGAACAAGATCACTGTCGGGATTCTGTTCAGAAGGCACTATAAGGAAGTAATCAGTTTTACTGTAGTATGGCACAATGGATCTCTTGTGAAATGGTTTACAGCGGTTAGCCTTACTTTTGGGTTGTCTTAGCTTTACTGGAGAGAGCTTTAGCTGACTGTATTTCTCCTTCCCATGTGGGAGAGCTGCATTAAGTTTTATTGACTGATGTCTCCATCACAATGGCCTGAGGTTCAGTTATCCAGTCATAGTGATCTGGGGAGGTCACTTTCCAGGATTCATTTCCCTCCATGGAGTCTCTTTAGCCACTTTAATATGCAATTTGGCCACATATTCATATAAACAGCACCATATTGCTCTGGGATAGTGTCTAATCGTGTGAGTATTGACTTTCTTAGATATTGGAAGACTAACCGCCATTAGGTGTTATATTCATGGAAGATTTCATCAGAAATAGAATTGTACCAGATTAAGCCATGATAGATCTCTAGGCAAGCCCTGTGTTGCTTTGCCGTGGGCTTTTTCTGGCCCATGACTTATGTGAGTCCCTTCTTCTTTGACTAAGTTTTATTTCCAGTGTGTGGTAGGATGTCTTCAAGAAGCTGTTTTGAAGTGAAGTAAATGTATGCTGTGCTCCGTACCAGGCTTAACTTCTCCAAAGACAGATTAAGATTGGGCCTGACCTTAACTTCTTTTAATAGACTCTTTAGCTGCATTCAACGGTCCTTTCATTTAAAGGGCTTTAGCCTTTTGAAGGATAATTAAAGTTGGTTCCCTACTGCATGGGATACCAAGAGCTGTCTCTTTGCTTGAGGTAACCTGATGTTTTTACTACATGCGTATCAGTGGAAGAGATGTATGATCTTCTTTATATTAGACTTATTTTTTTCGTGATTGTTATGGATGCATTCACTTTTTTTGATTGGCCAAATGGTTGCCCTCCGAGTACGCCTTTCCAGTGTGCTACAAAGCAGGTTCACGTCTAGGCATCTTAGATGACTATACCTTTGGGAATGTCTTGGCTGGAAGGAAAACCTCCACATTGTTCTGGAGTGTCGATTTCCCCACAGAAGCTTGGGCAGTGGACACCTTATTTTGTTGGGCAGGTCTTTTTCTGTATGCATTTCATTGAATCCCCCTACCCCACCGAGTGATCCAAAAATCTGTTTCTCTCTTTTTCCTGGTAGAAATGGGCAAGGATGAAATTTATTCTTGCCTCAGCATGGGAACCTTTTGACTGTGCTGAAGACCTACAGACAGCAAGACTGACCGCATGCGTGTTCTAATCCTGTTACTATTTGGGTACCTGTTCTTAGTGGATGTGCTTGGCATTATGATGAAGTGTTAAGGAAGTTTTAGTTTGTTGATTGGAAAAGGATTTATCTGTGGTACCGGGGAAGGTATCCGGATCAAACATTTGTATCAATGTCATTGATTTGGTCAATGATACAAAGTATCTCCTCTGCACCGTCCATCTCACTTTTCAGGACATCACTAAAGTCACACCTCTTGCAATCATGGCTCTGTCCCTGTATCACATAAAATCTTTTCTGCTCTCCTCCTAACTTGCCACACCTCATCTCCTCTCTGCTTACCCTCAGCTATTCTGTACTACTCAAATACTCCCTATCAGGAACTACTATCCTACAAACTGTTTCTCACAATATGACATGTCTCCCGAGTAGCATTATTTTCCATATTCCATTCCTTCATTTTTATGCTTTGTACTACCAATATGGAATGCAAAATTTTGCTATCTCTGTACCAAGCTTGCTCAAATCAAACTAAGGTACGAAAAATCTCCTTGATTGTATATATGCCACTGTATAGAAATTTTCTGTTCATTCATGGATTATGTGTTGTCATATAAAGACATGGAGCTCTGATTGTATATATACCTCTGTACAGAAATTTTTTTGTCATTTGTTCCCCAGGCCTTTGCTGTAAATGGACCTTGTTCCAGTTGGACTTTCCCGGTAAACAAATGTAAAATAAAATAAAAAAATAACCTGTCAGAACTGTACAGATCAAAGCTGGTTTATGCCTCTGAGCATACATGCTTGCAGACCCTTCTTTGGTCTCATTACTGTTTGTTAAACAGTTCTGGAAGGAAGAACTGCATATGAGTCCACCTAGAAAAGATATTCTACCCCTATGGGAGTTGGATTTTGTTTTGGAAGACTTATCCAAGTCCTTTTGAGGGCACATCTGAAGTTTCTGATTTAGAAGGCCAGTTTTGTACAAAATGGGAAGACATGGATAGGAATTCATAGAGATAAATAATTAGTGAGGATTTCAGCATTAGTACTTAGGAAATGAGGGAAAAGACAAGCAACAAAAAAGGAGGGAGCACTTGGGAGAGATGTTGAAAAAAATAATTTGACAGATGTTTGGGGGGAGTTCCATGAACAAAGAATTGATTCTCAATTCGCTAGGAGTGATCAGGATTCTCATAAAAGAAAGGGCTCAGAGAAAATAATGATAGTGCAGAAGTGCAGAAAGTATTACTGTCTAATATCACGTTCCTGTCTTACTGTGGCAGATGACAGTAGGCTCAGTAGGCTTTGGAAGGAACAGAAGTATGTATAGACAGGATGAATCAAGTGTAGAGGTGATGGGAAGCAGATGAACTGAGGGAGAGGATGATAATGATTTTAATGGAGAACCTGACAGAAGTATAGAAAGAGAAATTGTGATACAGAACAAAAGTAACCATTAGAGTTTGATTAATGTAGACGATACTGTAAACAGTAGATAGGTCTGTTGGACAGACTAAATGAGATTTTGAAAGTAACAGTGGAGTAGATAGCTAGATCAGGAAGTTAGGCAGAGAAGATATCCCTTACAGTAGAAGGAGTGATGCATTACGAGGTGAAAAGAAATGAAACAATAAAGCTAGAGAAAAAGATGCAAGGAGTGAAATGATTTTGGTGGGGAAAGCCTCCTTTTCCATGCTTGGGTGTGACTGACTGGGGATCAAGAACAGATGGAAGGTGATATTACAGGGTTCTTTGCAGTGGTATTTTTATTTAGTGGAGGTCTAGATTGTTCTCACAGGTTTGGTTGGAAGAGGTCAGGAATACTTGATAAGCATCTATCAAGAAATAAGTTCTGGAAAACAATAGGCAGTGTGAAGAGGGGGGGGGGTGGTGACAGGCCTGGAAGGACTTCTCATTGAATTCCTTAAAGTAGCAGAGGAGGTGGTAGGTGAGGATGATGTACAGATGTCCAGAAAACAGGAGAATGTTTGAGGTGTAGGAGACCAAGTGATATTACTACTGAAAAACAACTCTAAACCCATGGATCCTGGGGTGCTATAACCTGTTTCCTTTAACACTGATGTCAAATACTTAAAGAAAATGCTAACATGTAAATTAGTCGGAGGTTGTACAAGCAAGGCAGATAGGATTCATCAAGGGCAGGATGTCCTTAGACAGTAGGCATGAGGTACTGGAATTAATGGAGTCCTGTTAACAAAAACAGTTAAGAAATGGGAAGGGGCTACTTCTATTCAGTGTTGAGAAGGTCTTTGTCACATGCGTGGCACACACACACACACACACACACACACACACACACACACACACACACACACACACACGAACGTAAGTAAGTAGTAATAATCCTTTTAAAAAGAAGATTTTTTGACTCCGTGGAATGGTGATTTTCAAAAAAAAAAACACTGGAAAGGGATACAGATGGAGCCAAATTTCAGGGACCAGTTACTAGAATCTAAAAGGCAGATATAGTAAATCAAAGCATCATATGGACTATAGACAGGGTGGTGAGAAAGGGATACTAGCTATCCCCAGGACTTTTTATTTTCACAGTGGAAACTCTTGAGTAGGAGGGTAACAGAAGGACTGGAAAAAATGTGAGCAGGAAGAGAAAGGATCTGCAAAGTTAATGTTTTTTGCGGATGACTACATCCTACTTGAAGATTGCTTGGATGGTGCAGTGACAGTAGCACTACAGCGCTTTTCAGGAGGTTTAGAATGCAGCCTGGAGAAGACAGCTCAAATAAGGATAGGGGAAACCTTTCAATGTGTAAATGGTGTTGGGGTGGAATTTGACCTTCAGAATCAAAAGCTGGAAGTGTGGGAAACAGCTGCCAAGACCAAGGATCGTAGGAGGTTACTAGACTAATGGTCCAAGAGCCTTTTTCAGCCTAGCCATTCAGGTGCCTTATCAGGTATGTAAGTCTAGAACTTATCATTTTTATTATATTAAAGTCTCCTGAACATTTTGGCTTTCCCCTTTCTTTTATCCATTGGTTCCTGTACTTCACCCTTCAAATTCAGACAGTTTATTTGCTTTACAGATTAGTTAGCATAATGGGTTATTGCTCCTGTTCTCTGATTCAAGGGGCCAGGGTTTGAAACCTTTTCCCCCAGTTTAGTACCACTGCAGAACATGTTAAGGAGGAAATGCATGTTATGGATAGAGGAAACATAATTATCCAAACATATAGTTGTTCAGCCCACCTTTGGTTATTTGTATTGGCCCTTATGGACAGAGATAGTTTGTAGATGGCTTGGCATTGATAACTGGGAAATTTGGGACTAGGCTGAAAAAGGCTCTTGGACCATTAGTCTAGAAACCTCCTATGATCCTTGGTCTTCTGATGGACATTCAGATGTTTTGTGTGAGACGGAAAGCCCCTTAGGCAGACAAAAAGAAAATTGCAGCTCAGTTGGGGGAAGGATGGGGAGGCTCAACTTTGAGAGGGGTGCGCGAGCCTTCAGGATCGATAATTGAAAGAGGATGGCAGCATGCACAAGATAAGAGGGCACGTTAAGGACAAGCAAGGTAAAAAGAAAATTGGACTGGACAGTAGAAAACGTGTTTAGAAAGGCTAGGCTTAAAAATAAGTCTAGGAACTTTAAAATGATTGTGGGGGGACATCTTGAACAAGAGAGAGGGAAAGGGAAACAAATGTTGGTGATGAAAAAGAGAACATAGATTCAAGTTCTAGAGTTCAAAGAAGGCTGTAAAGTAGTTATAAAAAGGGGAAAGGTTAGGAAGAAGTTTGGAGCTAGGAAGTCAGAAGCTGGTAAAAGTTACGGTAGAGAAGAAACTAAAGGTGAGAATATCAGTGAGGAGATGAAAGAGGCAAGTCCAAGGAGAAGAAACCTTATAAAGAAGTGGGCCTGATGGAAGAGAAAATGGAGAGGAGGAATGATATTTAAGGACACTGGGGAGAACAACTTGGCATAGTTAAGGAAGTAAATATACCAAGACTGAGAACAAAAGGTGTGAAAGTGCAGTGTGCCAAGAATGAGATGATGTTTGGGCATTAACAGTGGGTCCATATACCTTACTGATAAGTGATCTGTAACTGAAAAATTTGCAGATGGTTCCCTGTTCTTCTCAGGGAAAAGACAAATGTTGGTACTGTGGAGAGAAAGAGTAAGAGTTATTTGTGTGTTTGGGGGTTGCACAGAGAAAAGAGAAGCCTGGTATAAGATGGCCAGAGGAACTGGAGATAACCTAGCAGCTACAACAGAAGAAAACTTTGATTTTGTTCTTGACCAAAGAACAGGGAGAGAAGCACTTGAGTAAATATAGAGATTTTAAGGGAGGGGAATTAAATATCTGGCAGCTGCAGCAGGTGTTTGAGCTAACCCAGATATACACTCATGATCCATGTTATCTAAGTATTTTTTCAGCAAAGCCTTTTAATTTTTTTTCCTCTGCACGAGTATTTTCCTTTAACCAGTTATGCCTGTGGTAAGTCTACTCAAGTTTACAAGCAGTTCAGACAGAAACTTAATGCAAGTCTCTTTTTTATGTATTCTTGCTCCTTAACTAAAGACCACTACACTTAATTCATAACCCTTAACTATCTTACATGTTCACCTCTTTCTCCCTCCCCGTCTTTTTCTCCTTTTACCCCTCCTCACTTACTTACTCTCTTACCCTGTCCTATTACCTAGTATTTGTTCTTTCCTCCTCCTTTTCCAGACTCTTTTTCATTACATCATACTACCATACCTACTTCTCCTTAGTAAATCTCTTACTATACTGTACTCTTATACTTTATAGATTATCTATCATGCTAACCATCTTAACCCATATGTCATTTCCTTCAGTAATTCTTCCATATACTACTATTCTTGGCTAATGTACTGTTGTTCTTTAAACTTGTGTACAAACCAAAAACAACTGTACATTACATTTATGCTTGATTTGGTCTGTTCTTCTAATCATGTATAGTTCTAATCTAGAATTTAGACTGAACTTCTTCGGAACTACTGTAAAGTGGCATCCATCCATAGGATATAAATGTAGAATGTTTATGACTTGTACAAATATATGTAAATTGTAAAATTATCTGTACGTTTATTAAATGTCTGTATTTGGAGCTTTTCTCCCTGGACATCTGCTGAAAATGGTTTCCTGACCCATTCAGACTTTCCCAGTCACCAAATGTCAAATAAATAAATAAAATGTACAGATATGTAAGGAGAGCCTTACTTTTTCTTGTAATTTTCTGATCGGATTACTTGGTTATGTAAACTTGAGTAGATTTACAAATCCTTCTTTTCCCTATTGCTTAGCATTCACAAATTAGTATTTATGTGTGTACTAATTATTCTCTTTCAACAGTGTGTATATAAATATAATAAAAGTAATGCTGTACAACATAAAAGAAGTACTTCTGCCAGTAAACTATGTCCTTTTCTTCAGGCCTAAGCACTTGTACAGGGTTAGCAGTAGAAGCAGCATAAAAAGTTGCTAACTAGGCCATGATTATTACAATAACTAGTAGATGGCATTCTTGCATTGACTATTTGGAAACTTCATAGAGCCAGTTAGAATTTTGAAGTGACATAAACTGTGATATCATTGACATGTGTACTACTGCATGTAAGTCCCTAGTAGAGTATCAGGTAAAATATGTTTGCATGACACACTACTTTAGCTTGTGGGTAAGGTTGCCTTTCCCTGCAGAGTAATGTAATTGATAAACAGATGATCACTTGAAAAACTGAATTTTCAGAACGTTTGTCAGTTTTAAGATCATATAAATAGTGCCCACTGTCTTTCTGTAAGCAACCTTCTCTCCTTACCATTTACAAACACTTAGCGTTGCCTTTATTTTAACTCAGGTCATGTGTCCCTTACTAATTCTGTGTACTTTTTTTAATGATTATCTGTTCTTGTCCAAATGACTTGACTGGGGTGACCGAAGGAGTGAAAATGGTAAGGAACATGATAGTACTTGTTTAGTCATTTTCTAAGGCTAGTTCCAGTTAGACAATGGAGATAAATATATGCATCTTTATGATGGAATGAAAGTGTAGCATGACTAGTAACATAAATTACCACAGTGTGTTACTTTTATTAAATCTGTATATTGAAAGCTCCATAGGGTAGTATAGAAATGTCACTGTTACTGTACAGTTTGCTGTTTGTCATTTGACTGAAATTCTTTTTCTCCAAGGGTGCAAATATACTACTAACAGATAACGGGCATGTGAAATTAGGTAAGAATTGTTTTTCTTTAACTTTGACTTATGCAGAAAATAAAGTGCTTTAGCTCTATTAGTGCTTTTTATTGTGTTGATTTTGGCTATAGTAGACTAGATATGAGCAGTTTAAAAGTGCATGCTGAAACTGTGTTCATAAGTTTGTAGTTATCAAATGTCAGCCAAAGCTTATTTCCTTTTCTTTTGGTGGTGGTAAAAGAGCAAATTAACTTGCTTTATTATTAGAAGTGTGGACCACAACTAGATTATTGGCCTTATATCAAAATTATGGAATGGATTGAATCGTCTGTATTTTCTCTTTGGCAGCGGTAGCATTGTCGCCTCACAGACGTTGCCTGTTCGATTCTCAGAGCGTCTTCTGTGTGGCGACATGCGTGAATGGGCCTTCCTTCGTTGAAGGTTGTGCATTAGGCCCGGCAAGCCACCACGTCAAAATCTACTGCCAATCATTAGCAGACCGGAGTTCCGCTGTGGCGACCCCTAACCGGGAAAAGCCGAAAGAAACAAACAAATAAATTCTGCTTTCTGCTGCATCTCCTTCTGTCTGTTGTATTGTGCTTTCTATGAAGTTTTCAGAGTTTTCTATACCTTGGATATGAAACTGCAGGTGGGTATTATTATTATTTTGCTTTGAGAAAGGTTTGTTGTAGCTTGACTTATGATATCAGATCTCATGTTGCAAGGCGGTCCGTGAAATGTGATTCCAATTTTGTTGATGCAATATTGTGGAGCAACTGCTACAAATTTAGTGGTTAGGAGACATGCCTGGTTCAAGACTAAGTCCCTTCCAGACCTTGGCAGACTACTTCAGCAACATGGAAATTTCAGTGAAATAAATGCAGAAGAGGGAGTTTTTTCTTTGATGTAGTTTACATTTGGGGTGTACACGAAACAGATCTTTTTGGTAGCCATCCGTCAGTATAAACCTTGGATCTAGATGATTGTCACTGTAGAAGTAACACCCGGACCTCATATGCAAAAATGGGAAAAGGTGCTATAGATGGATGGATGGCTTCTCCAGAAAACAGACAATCTAGCAAATGATGCAACAGGATATCGACAAGAGAGGTCTGGGTGGCAGATGCCTTTTCCATTCCTTGAGAGGATTTAAATATTTGTGCTTTTCCTCCCAGTCTCCTAATGTTCAGAGTATTTTACTTCTGGGAATGGTAGCGAACTGCTCACTATGCCTTGTAGAATAATTGTAGAATAGTTCTTTATTGAGTTGCTATTACATTAGAATTAGATGTCCTTAATATTTGTCTTATGTTCATGATACAGATTGCAGCCATTAAAGTGATGTGGTCAGATCTAACATAGTGCTACACTGACCCCACAAAGGGTGGGATAGCAGTCTTAGCTGTTAGTGCCTAAAAGTTTCAGAATGAAATCTGAAAGTGGGACTCCAATATGGTCTCTTATGTGTAGTCAGCATAGCCATCATCTCAGAAGTGCTGTCACAGTGTGATACTTTGCATTATGCTCCATTTCCTTTGATGATGTTTTGTTTAACTTCTTAGTATGCAGAGTACAGTGGTGGCCTACAGCACCGATTTACTGAGTTGTCATTACATTAATGGTAAAGGTCCTTTTTGTTTTTCCTGAGTGCAGTTTTTTTCGCGTTATTTTTAATCCCCCCATCCCAGTTTGTACTCATGTGCTATAAAGTAGATTACATGAAGATACTTTTTTCTGTGGGACCTTCAGCCTGGATCCAACAGCTAATTGTGCTGAGTAGCTGAGGAGGCATGATATGTTATTCTGTGAAATTTGCTTTAGCATTTCGTATGATTACAGAGAATGTTAGTATATTTTTTGGTTGCTAGGTACCACCCACAGTCTTACATTGCTGCTTGGGTGCTGATTTTTTTCCATTTGATTCACAGCAAATCTGTGCTTTGCAGTTTTTTTTTTTCAAGAGAACAAGCTCAGAATATGTCAAGATCTTATTTCTTAGTGTGTCCTAGTTAAATAATAATCAACATTTTCTATCATTTTATGTGTTCTAGCAAAGTACACATTTTACTTGTTCTGACAGGCATGCACAAATTTAAGATTCTGTTGTTTGCTTTTCTAAAATGCTGTAAGGTTGGGTACAACACAAACATTTATGAGGTCTTGTCCTGAAAATTTCTTAAGAATATTTTTAACCAGTAGAGATAGTGAGAAATTGCGATTGGAAGTAGGGTTTTTTTAAACAAGAAACAACTTTAATAAGTGATCACTTATGACACAGGCAAGTCATACATTTATATAAACGAAAACAAAGCCTATTGACATATTGCATACGCTGTACATCAGTTGTTATATCTCCAGTCATTGTCAGTCAAACATTACTAGGCTCATTCAGTTTCTGCCTTCCTTTAAACCTCATTTCTCATCCAAATCATTACTTTGCATGTATTGTTACCAGAATTCCTTTTTTCTATGTAATTTGCTCCGGCCTTTTCTAAAAAAATCCCACTTTCAGTTGTTTTATCTCTGTTACTGTAGTCACAACTTCTAGTACAGTTGGTTTAGACTGTGATTTTCATTTTCTAATAATTTGTTTTTTTTGGCAGCCACAAGAATTGGTCTTAACAAGGCCTTACTGTGGCTAGGCAATTCTGATTCTGTATCACAGCTCAAAAAAGTAATTTCCTTAGTTCCATCAATTTGCTCACTCACTGTTTCCGACAGAGTAGTTAGTTTGCAGGGAATTTTTAAAAGTCTGCCAACTCATACTCCCAAAAATATGTTCCCAGTTGCCTCTTTGTTCCCCATCACATTTCCAACATTTGCAGTCTACCTGAGGAAAAAATCTTTGGAGCCTACTTGGGGTATAAAAATACCTATGCAAACACTTCCAAGCAAAGATCCTAAATCTTCTAGACTTTGTTGCATATTTGAGCTATACATATACCTCCCCCATTGTTTCTTTGTGAGTTGCTTATCCAGTCTCTCTCCACAATCCTTTGTAATCCTCTGATTCCTATACTTACCATGCAGTATTGGCCTCTTCCTTTCTATTACCTTTTCCTCTTTTAAATGATTTGCTCACAATACCTTTCTTCCTTTGCCTTCAGTAAATTCCAGCTCCCTCTTGCCTGTTCTTGTCATCCCTATCGGTAGAATCTTCTTTCTGCATCCCCTTGTTGGTTCAGCTCTTAGAATACTTTCTGCTACTTCATAGGTTCATAGGTGTGTACTAGGCTAATGGCCCTGGAGCCTTTACAAGCCTAGCCCATAGGATTACCCTGGCATCGTGCCACCCGACCTAAGTTCCTAGTGCCTCTGTCGAGTAGAGCCACTGGAGTGATCTCTGGGGTGAATTTTCTATTTCCCATCCACTCGTTGATCTCTGGGGTGAATTTTCTATTTCCCATCCACTCGTCAAGATTTCTGTTGAAGAGGGACAGTGAGGTGCTCTGTTTGACATGTATGCGAAGTCTATTCCATAGCATGGGCAGTCTCTGGGTTATTTCTTTATATGTAGCATTTCTAACAGAGATGGGTCAGACATGGCTTTGTAAGTCAAGCAGAGATTGCCTGTAAGTAGGCGATATGAGACAGAGAATATTTGGAGTTTTTTGAGTCTGTCCATATAGGACAAGTGTTTAAGGCCTAGGATCCTCTTTGTGAGGTAGTTCTGTGGCCTCTCCAGTTGTTGCAGATGTCTAGTGAGGTACATGCTAAATGGGGCATTGTACTCGATTGGCCTAATGAGGGAAGAGTAGAGGGAGACAATGACCTCTTTCTTCCTGGATGCAAAACCCTTAGTAATGCGATGTGCCACATAGAAGGACTTGCTGACCACATTGGCAACGTGGTGGTCAAAAGAGAGGTTGCTGTCAACCTGTCTTCCCAGATCTCTTATAACACCTTCTGTGTTCAGTGGACTACCATCAGTGTGGTAATTCAAGGGAACCGGGTTCTTCCCAAGGGAGATGACGACACATTTTTTGGCATTGAGCTTAAGGCCATGGTTCTGACACCAGTCGTTGGCGTCATTGAGGCCTTTCTGTAGGATGTCAACTTCACTTGGGGAGTTAATAATAGCTCCCAGCTTGCAATCGTCTGAGAACTTTGTCAGACAAAGTCCCTTTGTGTTGGCCTGGACTTCAGAGAAGTAGATACCAAACAGGAGAGGACCCAGGACCGAACCCTGTGGGATTCCACTCGTGACTGGTCAGCAGTCTGACTTGGAGTCAGCTACTTTCACACTGTGGGTTCTATCTGTAAGCCAGTTTGCAACCCACCTAGTGATATAGGGGTTGATACCTAGCTTAGTGAGTTTTTCTATGATTCCTGAGTGACGAATGGTATCAAAGGCCTTGGCCAGATCAAGGTAGGCTGTATGAACCACCTTGCCTTCATCCACAGCTCTGGTGACCTGACTCATAGAAGTCAATCAAGTTAAGCAGGCATTATCTACCCCTCACAAAACCAAACTGTGTAGGATCCAGTGTTTGGAGATTCCCTATATCCTTGTTTATTAGGTCTATGATGATGTGTTCCATAGCTTGCATATCAGGCTCGTCAGGCTGATTGGGCGATAATTCCCAGGGTCAGTAGTCGCTCCTCCTTTGTGGAGAGGGATGACTGTAACAGTGCACCATTCGGTAGGGACAAAGCCTGAGATGAGGCTGTGATTGAACAGGGCACACAGGTGAGGTGCCAGTTCACTCTGTAGTTCGTGTAGAACACAGCGAGGGATAATGTTCATCGTGTTACACTGCTGCAGTCATTACACTTGGGTTATCCTGCCGTCAGGTGGTTCCCCAGCTGGCCTGAGTTCCAAAGTCTTGGTCCGGCGTCGGTTGCTGTCGCCTCCTCCCTGACGTCAGTGCGACAGGGGTATATAAGATGCAGCTGACGCCATTTTCTTCAGTCTTTCTTGCCGCATGATGCCCGAAGCAGAAGCAGTTCGCAAGTGCTGGTCGGCCGACTCCTGAGATTTTCATTCCGAATCCAGAACCGAAGTCTTCTACAAAGCTAAGTACCCCGTTGGGGAAACTTTTTCTTGCCTTAGACCGATGTCAGTAAAAGTTAATAACTGTATTTCTTGTGGGAAGCAAATACCTCATAAGGATTTCCACTCCTGTTGTATTCCATGCCTAGGCCCAGACCACAACGTCACTGGTTGTCGGTTTTGTGCTAGGTTTAACAAGCGCACTGTTAAACGTCTGTTTGATTTTGCCCGACATTATTTTGGCGGAAAATTCAATTATGCCATGCCGTCGGAACTTCCGACAACCGGATTACATAAAAAGCGCAAAGACAAGGACAGGCATCCGAGGCTCAAAACTGACGACGAGGCCTCTTCTAGGCCAGTCGCTGGTTCTCCGGTTTTCAGTGAGGTGCCTACACAGCCCCTGACGACCACTTCCACAAAACCACAGACCGCCTCCAACTCCCATGTGGAGCTGGTTGGGCCTTTGGATGCTCTGTTATCAGCCTACTGAAACTAACCCTTCTGTGGGAACCGAAGTAGCTGAGCAATCCACAGCCTCAGAGGATGTCTTCAGACCTACTCAGTTAACCATTAAACCCTCTGCTAAGTCTAAGGCCCCATTAAAAACAAAGAAACAGATACAGCATTCTCCAGGACAGGCTTCCATGCCTAAGAAACAAATGCTCAAAATGGCCGAAGACCTAATCACCCTGATCAAGGGGGTCCCATCCCCCTCCTGATAAAAGGCCCAGACAGGATGCAGACTATGAATCTTCCGACCAGGTGTCCATTTCTTCAGATTCATCCTCAGACCTAGGATATTCCTTACCCCCTTATGAGGATTCTGATGCTGAGGAATCAGTTCCATCAGCCTCTCCGCCTGAGGACTACTCCTTTGGGGAGACCTTACATACCATGAGGGAGCATTTCCATTGGGAAGGCCAGGATTACTCAGAATCCAAGAAAAGGCTCAGAGACTTCCTTTTATTGCCTCAACACAGACCCCTTGCTATTCCGCCAGTGTTAGATATTGTGAATGATGTGTACACTGAATCCAGCTTAAACCCTAACTCCTTACCTCCAGCCCCAGTTAAACCTGATAGATATTACAAAGTCCCTGACTCTCAAATTTCTGTATAAAAGCCCTGTTGCTGACCCTGAAACTATTTCTCAGGGACCCAAAGGGATTAAGGCCTCATCAGCAAAAAACCCAGTTCCCTCTGACAGAGATTCCAGAGCATTAGACAGATGGGGAAAGAAAGTATATACGTCTGCAACTTTAGCAATACGAGCCTTAAATTGCCAGTTTCACATGCTAAAATATCAGCAATTTTTGATGTCTCAGTTGAAACAAAAGATGCTTCCAGATTCAGATCCTCCTAATTTTAAAGAGATGCAGGATTTATTGCATGCAGCTGAACAAGTGGGAAAACATACTTTGCAATGTGGGTTTGATTCCTTAGAGGCCTCCTGTAGAGCAGCAGTTACAGGCTCTGTCATTAGAAGGCATGCTTGTTTAAAAGAACATACGTTACCAGATCATGTTAAGGCAAAATTATTGGATGCACCTTTGCAGCGGGATGTGTTGTTTGGAGTTAAGGCAGAGGAGGTATTAAAGAAGATGGAGGATAAGGCAAAATCTATGCAAACGGTGAAGGATTTCTTACAGGTTCAGCCTCCTCGTTTTAGCAGAAATTGGCCAACAAAGAATTGGTCCTTTCCAGTCACAGACTGACCTCAAAGAGGTAGAGATAGACGTCCAAGAGGTAGAGGTCAAGCACAGGGTCCTTACAGGCCTCGACAATGGGGTACACCAGGCCAGAAAGAAAGGGAAGACAGGCTACAACCTTATAAAAAGCAGCCTCAATGACTTCCCACTGCAGCTGCCAAACAGCTCTCTTGGCAGCCCCCTTAGGAGGAAAACTGGCACTTTTCTATCACAATTGGCATTGCATCACCAAAGACAAATGGGTTCTCAACATTGTATCTCAAGGTTACAGGTTCCACTTTCACACTTTGCCAAGGTTAAAAGGAATGCCAAATCTGCCACCAAATCAATGGGCAAAGGCTCAAAAACAAATTACAGCACTCATGGACATGAGAGCTATACAAAAGGTACCACCACAGGAGCAAGGACAAGGATTTTATTCAAGACTCTTTCTGGTTCCCAGAAAGGACAAAGCCTGGCGCCCCATTCTGGATCTGTCTTCTCTAAACACTTACCTGGATGTTCCGAAAGTCAAAATGTTGACACTACAGCAGCTTCTTCCCATGCTGGGTAAGAAAGCTTGGCTCGTGACTTTGGACCTCAAGGAGGCATACCTGCATGTCCCTGTCAGACAAAACTGCAGAAGATACCTCAGATTTCTAGCTGGTACAATGCACTATCAATTCTCTGCACTGCCCTTTGGCTTATCTACTGCGCCCAGGGTCTTCACAAAGTGCCTGGCACCAGTAATTGCATTTTGCAGGCAAAAAGGAATTCAAATTTATCCATACCTGGACAACTGCCTGATTCAAGCAGAGAGCAAGGAGATTCTTCTAAAGCATCTGGCGTTTGTAAAAAAAGTTATTAAGTTGCCTGGGGTACACAGTAAACGAAAATAAATCAAAACTAGTGCCCTCACAACAGATAATATTCCTGGGTGCCAGCTTGAACACAACGGCCCAGATGGCTTATCTCATGCCAGACAAGCAAGGACAACTGACTCAATACTTTCAATTGATGGCAACAAAGACCCAACTCCCTGCAAGAAAAATTCTGCAGGCCATGGGCTACATGATATCTTGCATACTACTAATTCCATATGCCAGACTGCATATGAGGAAACGACAATGGTACCTAAAGAGTATATGGTCTCAACACTGTCAAAGTTTGGAAACAGTTATACCACTAATTCCTTGCCTTCAACAGGAGTTTCGATGGTGGGCTCAAGCTTGTCACCTCAACAAGGGACAGCCTTTTACTCAACCCACAGCCAGGCAAACACTGACAACAGATGCATCGGATTACGCCTGGGGAGCACACATGGCAGGAAAATGTATTCAGGGAAAGTGGCCCGCAGAACAAAGGCATCTTCACATCAATCAAAAAGAGATGCTAGCTGTACAAAATGCACTTATAGCTTTCAAGGACCTGCTGCATCCAGGAAAACTACTACTAAAGACAGACAACACCACAGTTATGTGGTACATAAACAAGCAAGGGGGCACACACTCCTACCCCCTCTGCAGACAAGCCATGACCTTGTGGAACACAGCTCTAGAATACCAAGTTCATCTGCAAGCACAATTTCTGCCAGGAGAGAAAAACACACTGGCAGACGACCTAAGCAGAAACATCATGGATCCTCACGAATGGGAATTGAATCCACAAGTATTCGGAATGATAACACAAAAATGGTGGAGCCCGGACATAGATCTGTTTGCATCCCCAATGAACTGCCAATTACAGAAATTCTGCACAAGGAGTTACCATCCACAAGCATGGAAAGTGGATGCCCTCTCATTCAGCTGGAAAAACCTGCAAGTATACGCTTTCCCTCCTTTACCTCTCCTTCCAAAGGTACTCATAAAAGCCAGGCAAGAAGAGCCAAAGATGATCCTGATTGCACCAGATTGGCCACGCCAGCACTGGTACCCAATCTTAAAGAACTTAGCACAAGAACCACCCTGGATTTTGCCTCAAATCACACATTTGCTGACACAGCACAGCAATCAGATACTTCACAGCCAGCTAAAGACCTTAAACCTAGCTGCATGGAAAATTCCTTAGTCAGGCAAGCAATGCCTCTCTCCAAAGCTGTTATGGATGTCATTCTGGAGGCCAGAAGGCCTAGCACCAGGAAAGCCTACTCGGATAAATGGAAGAGATTCTGTGCCTGGAACCAGGCGCACAGCTTTGACCCTCTTGTCCCAAACATTCCTCAGATACATCAATATTTAACTGAGATGCTGGACAATGGCCTCTTCTTTTCATCCATCAAGATTCACGCCTCAGCCATTTCTGCTCATTACAACACGGATCCACCAATTTTTTCTAATCCTTTGCTCAAACAGTACCTCAGAGGGGCTAAAAACATAAGACCGCCCCGTAGAGCACCTACCCCAACTTGGGACCTCAACTTTGTTTTGGAAAAATTAACTTTACCTCCTTTTGAGCCAGCTAACACAGCAGAATTAAAGTACATTGCTTGGAAAACTGCTCTGCTACTGGCAATAAAAACAGCACGAAGAGTTTCAGAATTACAGGCACTAATGGCAGTGGAACCTTTCCTCATTTTCCACCAGGACAGGGTGTCTTTAAGAACTAACTCTATGTTTATGCCAAAGGTGGTATCAAGTGTGGCTCTAAACAAAACTATTCACTTGCCAACTTTCTATCCAAAACCGCAGAACAAAGGGGAGAGACTACTACATTCTTTGGACATTCACAGGCAGTTACGCTTCTACTTGGACAAAACCAAAGCTTTCAGAAAATCTGAGCAATTATTGGTAGCATATGGTGCAGGAGCACAGGGAAAATCCATTTCAAAACAGACGATCTCAAAATGGATAGGACATTGTATACATTTCTGCTATACTCACCATGGGAAACCTGTACCTAGCAGCATTAGATCTCACTCCACCAGGGCAACAGCCACTTCAACTGCCTACCTCAGAGGAGTACCTACCAAGGATATTTTGGAAGCAGCAACATGGAGTTCTGTGCATACCTTCACCAAGCATTACAATTTGCCTTTATACTCCAAATCCAGAGCTGGCTTTGCCACTGCTGTGCGGCAGGGCCTTACAGCCACCCCTAATGCCTTGTAGAACCAGCCTCCCTACCTCAGCTTTGGGATTCCACCCAAGTGCAATGACTGCAGCAGTGTAACACGATGAACATAGTACAGTTTTGTACCTACCATAAATGTAGATGTTCGAGTGTAAACACTGCTGTAGTCCAGGTTACCCTCCCTCCTTGCCCTCTTACTTGCTGGTATGTACCTATGCCTACTACCCTTTACTACCTATGGGGAGTATTTGCTGGTAACTGAAATTTGTTGTTTGCTTTTCTTATGTATGTTTTATTAGCAATTTGAATTGCCAACCTATTTGGGGGCACCTGACTTTGACCATGCCTAGAAAACTGATGTCCAGACCGCATGGCCAGGCCTCTATGCCTAAAAAACAAATTATAAGAATGGCTGAAGACCTTATTACTTTAATCAGGGGAAGCCAACCTTCCCCCTCTAAGAGACCTAGGACTGAGTTTGCTTATGATACTTCTGACCAGGATTCTGAATTTTCTGTTTCCTCTTATGACCAGGATTTACCCTTATCTGCCTATGAGGATTATGATGCTGAGGAATCTATTTCCTCTGCATCCCCCCCAGAGGATTTTTCTTTTGGTGAAACCTTGCATAATCTCAGGAGCATTTTCGCTGGGAAAGTCAGGATTTCTCTGATTTTAAAAACAGGCGTAGGGATTTCTTACTCTTGCCCCAGCACAGGCCTTTAGCCATACCTCCTGTACTGGACATTGTTGATTATGCCTTTTTGGAATCTAGCTTGGCCCCTGACTCTTTACCTACTGCTCCAAGAAAACCTGATAGATATTACAGGGTCCCTGACTCTCATAAGTTCCTTTTTAAAAATCCTACTGCGGATCCTGAGGCCATTTCACAGGGACCCAAGGGCATTAAAGCTACTACTGCCATAAACACTACCCCCTCTGATAGAGACTCCAGGGCGCTGGATATATGGAGTAAGAAGATATACACTTCTGCAACTTTGGCCATTAGGGCCTTAAACTGCCAGTTGCATATGTTAATGTATCAGCAGCGTATTATTGGATTACTTAAACAGAAAATTATGTTGATTACTGATTGTGCTGAAAGTAAGGATTTGCAGGATTTACTGCATTCAGCTGAACAAGTTGGAAAACATACTTTACAATGTGGTTTTGATTCAATAGAGGCATCTTGCAGGGCTGCTGTAACTGGGTCAGTACTTAGAAGGCATGCTTGGCTTGAGGAACAATCTTTGCCAGATCATGTTAAAGCGAAATTACTGGATGCTCCCTTAAACCAGGACCGCCTGTTTGGCAACAATGCAGAAGAAGTTCTTAAAAAGTTGGAGGAAAAATCTAAATCTTTGCAAACTGTTAAAGATTTTTTACAAGTACAGCCTCCAAGGTTTAGTAGGCATTGACCTTCCAAGAATTGGTCCTTTCCTGCCTCTTCAGGACATTTTTAGTCTAAACCCAGATCCAGCAGAGCTCTCAGGCTTCAGTCCCAGGGTACGCACAGGACTAAGCAGTGGGAGGCCTCCACTTCCAAATCTGGGGGTAGTAAAACTCCCCCTATGGTAAACTGTCTCAGTGACATCTTTTTAAAACTGCCAAGCACTTTTCAACTGACTGCCCCTTTGGGGGGAAAGATTGCTCTTCATGCAAAGAACTAGGACCTCATTACCCAGGACAAATGGGTTTTAAATATAGTGTCCCAGGGATTCAAATTTCATTTCTACACGTTTCCAACACCAAGCAGGTGGCCAGATCTACCCCCAAATCAGTGGGCTGAGGCCCAAAAGCAAGTACTTTTTCTCTTAAGCATGGGGGCTACTTAGTTGGTACCAGAAGAGGAAAAGGGACAAGGTTTCTATTCGAGACTTTTCCTGGTACCCAGAAAAGACAATTCATGGCGTCCTATCCTGGACCTGTCTACTCTAAACACCTTTTTGGTGATTCCAAAATTCAAGATACTGACTCTTCACCAGTTGCTCCCTGTGCTAGGCAAAGACGCCTGGTTGGCAACACCAGATTTAAAGGAAGCATACCTGCACATCCTAATCAGGGAATCTTGCAGAAGATACCTATGCTTCAAAGCTGGCTACATGTTTACGATGTGTGCCCTTATTAAATTCTTTATTATAAAGAATTGGAATGTCATGTCACCAATTACATGGAAAAATTTTAGCAATCTTGCTATCAAATATATCTCATCTCACAAATTATTTTATTCAAAAACTAAAAACAAACGCTATTATCAAAAATATTGGGGTTACTTGCTAGATATAATTCTTGACAAATAAAATTTGCGTACAAATTGTCATGAAAAGCTAACCTTTAAATAAGAAATGAAGGTAGTACTACCAGACTTTCTTGCATCTTCTCCCTTTTCTTAGTATATGTGTAACTAGATATTTTCCTTAAACATACAAATAAATGGTTAAATTTCTATTTTTACTTTATATATAGACTATCCCCATTCTAACTATCCCTTATGAGACCAAATGAACATAAGAATTCTCATACTTTACTTGACGATGTAGTGACTTCTTGTGTATATATTGTGTATATATATATATATATATATATATATATATATGTATATATATATATATATATATGTATAATTTTCTCGGAACGAGATTGTTGTCTGTTTTCTTAAGATATGTATTTGTATTGTTTATTTGTGTTTTTGAGTTACCTTATTGTTGTTATTTGAAAAAAGAAAATTGAAATAGAGATTTTGGGGGGGGGGGGGGAGCTGTGGCTACACGCACTAGCAGTTCTCTGCACTGTCCTTTGGCTTATCTACTGCGCCCAGGGTATTCACAAAGTGCCTAGCTCCAGTCATTGCAATTTGCAGGCAAAGAAATATCCAAATACACCCATACCTGGACGATGGTCGAATTCAGGCAGAAAGCCAGGACATACTTTTGAATCATCTGGCATTTGTACAAAGGGTGCTAACTTGTCTGGGGTACACCATAAACGAAAAGAAATCACATCTGGTACCCTGTCAACAAATTGTATTCTTGGGAGCAAGCTTGAATACAACTTCCCAGATGGCTGTCCTTACGCCAGGGAAACAAATGTATTTGACAACCTACTTCAAACAAGTGGCCACAAAAACCCTGCTGTCTGCAAGGCAAATTCTACAAACCTTGGGGTTCATGGCCACCTGCATTCTTCTAATTCCATGTGCAAGACTGCATATGAGGAAACTACAATCATATCTAAAAAGCCTTTGGTGTCAACATTCTCAGGATCTAGAAGCAGTGATTCCTATCATACCTTGCCTACGTCTAGAGTTCCTTTGGTGTGCAAAGGCCTGCCACCAAAACAAGGGATTACCATTCACACTACCCCCTGCCGCCCAAACTCTAACAACAGATGCATCAGACTATGCATGGGGGTCTCACCTGGCAGGGAAGTGCATTCAGGGCAAATGGAACCCAAGTCAAATGCACCTGCATATCAGTCAAAAAGAAATGTTAGCTGTACAGCCTTCAAGGACCACATTCTTCAGGACAATTAATGGTAAAGACGGACAACACTACTGTTATGTGGTACATAAGCAAGGGGGTATACATTCTTACCCCCTCTGCAGACTAGCCATGGCATTGTGGAACACGGCCCTGAGATACCAAGTGCATCTACAAGCTCAATTCCTGCCAGGAAAACTAAATACACTGGCAGACGAACTAAGCAGAAACCTCATGGACCCACACAAGTGGAAACTGGAACCAAAGATTTTCAACATGTTGACAAGCAAATCGGGGAGCCCAGCTATAGACCTGTTTGCCTCCCCACAGAACTATCAATTGGACAAATTTTGCACAAGGACTCCCCACAAGCAAGCTTGGCAAGTGGATGCTTTGTCCTTCAGCTGGAAAAACCTATCAGTCTATGCCTTTCCTCCTCTGCTCTCCAAAGTACTACTAAAGATCAAACAAGACAAACCAAGGATGATTTTGATTGCACCAGACTGGCCACGCCAACACTGGTACCCCCTCTTGCGCAGTGTGTCACTGTTGGCCCCATGGCACCTGCCTCAGACTCCTACCCTATTGTCTCAGCAGGAGAACCAGATTCTGCACCTCCAGCTTCAAACACTGAACTTAGCAGCCTGTCTAATTACCTCATCTTTCCTTTACCATCCCTCAGTAAACCAGTGATGGATATCATTTTAGAGGTAAGGAGGCCTAGTACTAGAAAATTTTATGCTGAAAAATGGAAAAGATTCTGTGCCTGGAACCAGTCTCAAGGGATGAGCACAGCAGTGCCCAATTTCCTCAGATTTTGCAATACTTAACTGAGATGCTTCACAAGGGCCTGTCCTTCTCCTCCATCAAAATTCACGCCTCAGCCATTTCAGCTCATTATAACACAGAACTTCCCCTCTTCTCTCATCCACTGCTCAAGCAAATCCTTAGAGGGCCAAAGACGTACGACCACCCAGGAGAGCTTCAACTCCAGCCTGGGACCTTAATTTTGTATTGGAGAAACTGACTCTTCCCCCTTTCGAGCCAGCTGCTACTGCAGACTTAAAATTCCTTTCTTGGAAAACAGCTTTCCTTTTAGCAATTTCAGCAAGAAGGGTATCTGAATTACAGGCCCTTATGGCAGTGGAGCCTTTCATCATCTTTCATGCGGATGGGGTGTCCCTCAGGACCAGTCCCTTCTTCGTGCCTAAGGTGGTATCCAATGTGGCCCTTAATCAGTCCATTCATTTGCCAACCTTCTTTCCTAATCCACAGAACAAAGTGGAATGGATACTGCACTCATTAGATGTGCACAAACAACTTAGATTCTACTTGGACAGGAAATCTGAACAACTGCTGGTGGCCATTTGCTGCAGGGGCAGAAGGGAAGGCCATTTCAATGCAAACTATGTCCAAATGGATAGGCCATTGCATTCATTTCAACTACAAGCACCATAGAAAACCTTTCCCACAGGGGATCAGACCCCACTCAACCAGGGCTGCATCTACCTCTGCAACCTTTCTCAGAGGTGTCCTTACCAGGGACATCCTAGAAGCTTCTACCAGGAGTTCTGTACATACTTTCACCAAGCATTACCATCTGCCAATTTTCTCTAAATCGAGAGTTGGCTTTGCCACTGCAGTTTTGCAGGGCCTTATAGCTGGTCCTAATGCTATATAAATTCCTCCTCCCATCCTTAGCATTGGGAATCTACCCAAATGTGATAACTGCAACAGTGAAACACGAAGAACATAGTACAGTTGTGTACACTTACCATAAATGTAGATGTTTGAGTGTATTCACTGTTGCAGTCCTGGTTGCCCTCCCTCCAGCCCCCTTACCTTTTTTGGCTATATCTCTACTCTCCTTTACTATGCTCAAAAGCTTTTTGGTGTATTTGCTTTTTTTGTTGGAGGTATAACCTTGAATATTTATAGATTTTATGGCTTCCCATTAAGGGGGCACCTGACATCTGGGGCAAGAAAAACTGAACTAATGGTGTCGGCTGCATGTTTTATACCCCTGACGTCACGGAAGAAGGGACAGCAACTAACGCAGGACCCAAGACTTTGTTAATCAGGCCGACTGAGGGCTACTTCAAGCAGATAACCCAAATGTGATGACTGCAACAGTGAATACACTCAAACATCTACATTTATGGTAAGTGTACACAACTGTACTGTATTGTGATTGGTCCTTTTGGGGGGGGTAATGTTAGCACTGAATGGGGGGGGGGTAATGTTAGCACTGAATCTGTCGGCCAGTATATTGGCAATATCTGTTGGCTTGGTATAGAAGGTACCATTTTGCAGTAGCTCAGAGCAAATCTTGGTATTGCCGTGGAGATTCTTTACACAACTATAGAAGGCCTTGTGGTTGTCTTTACTATCTACTGCAATTCTGTTTTCACAGCTAGCTTTAGAGGAATTGATGAGGGGGGTCTCAACCTTTTGTTGAGGCTGATAAGAGAGTTTTTCCAGTCTTGGGACTTCGCCTTATTCCGCATCAGTTTTGTCCTTCTGTTGTAGAGTTTGTTTATGGCAGGGGACCACCAGATTGGCTTCCTTTTTTTTTTTTGAGGAGAGCATCTTAGCTCTATTGGATATGGCGAGATCCATGCATTTGTGTGCATGTTCGTACAGTGCATTGGTGTATGATTCAGCGGTCATGCAACTATTCTCCATTTGCATGGGTGCCGTGAAGTTAGCCACCTCTATTTTTATGAGCCCAAACTTAGCTTTGGAGAAGTTTTTCATGGTGGTTACCTTTCTGGGAGAGGTGTGGGAGGAATGTGGATTTCCAAGGTGATCTAACCAGAGAGGAGTTGACTATTGGTGTAGAGCAATGGTCACCCTTGTTAGTAATGACCAGTTCAAGGATATTGCTACCTCTAGTGGAGGTAAGAACGAGCTGGTCCAGAGAATTGGAATTAATGAATTCCAGAAAGCATTGGGCGAGTGTATTGGTACATGAGTAGTTTTCCCAGTTAATGGAGGGGTAGTTGAAGTCACCCAGTATGAGAGTGTTAAGTTGGACTCTAATATTCTCCCGGGTGCTTAGGAATGTGAAGTGTGAATCTTGGGACATAGTTGGAGACCTATAGCAGGCTACAACCTGAATCGCTGTCTTACCCAGTGTTAGCTGCACTTGAAGTATCTCAGATGAGCTGTGTTGGGCTACCCGACTGGAGGTGTGCACATCCTTTATGAATATGGAAACACTACCACCTTTGGAGCTTCGGTCCAAGTTCTGGGGCCAAAAGGTGTGGAATGACTTATAGCCTAGTAGTGCAGGGGTGCTTTCTGCTGCCTTAAACCAGGCCTCTGTTACAGCACAAAGGTCAATGTTCTCCATTTTAAGGAGTGCTTGGAGTGAGTGCACTTTGAGATTTAGACTTCTAGCGCTGAGCAGCATGTCTCTCATTGCATTGGTTTGTAGCTGTTATGGTGGTAATTTGGTCTTTGGAACACCACCTAAAAAAGGCACTATAGGGGTGACAAGAGCCTTGGCCAGCATCCGGAAGCCTAGGGGTGACAGTAGCAGTTCATCTTTGGCAAAGCATCGAGGTCTGTCAGTCATGTCATCCCAGGCAGACAGATACTGGATCCCCCTAGAGTGATACCGGAAACTTAGCCAATTGTTGAAATCAGTCATTTTCTGCTTGTACTGTGGTATCATTCTGGGTAATAGTAGGATGCTCCTCAGGGCTAGGGTCTTACCCTCCTGGGCTACATAATCCAAGAGCTCCTCCATGTCTCTTTTCATGTAGTACAGGGAGGTTCATCTCGGGTCATGCACACCCACATGTACAATGACAGAGTCATATTTGTACCTGTTGAGGGACCTGAGTATGTGCGTTATGTGGCGGATCCTGGCACCTGACAGGCAGCTGACTGTTACATTCTCCTTATTCAACCTAGTGAGTGGGACATCAGTGTGCCTCACTATCGAGTGACCTATGACTATTGTGTTGGGTATGCTGTTTTGCCTTAGGGGCTTTGGTTGAGTGGCACACTGTTTAGGAGAGTTATGCGTCTCGTCAGTAGTTTGTGTTGTGGTGGTCAGATGTGCTTCTGCCTTGGAGGTCTGTGCTGTTTGTGTAGACTTTTATTGAGTGCTTCCGCGAAGGTGGGTGTGTGGTTTGTGTTTTTATGTGAAGGCAGTGCTGGTGTGTGTTCTGGAGGGCTATGTGTTCCATGTGGTGTGGTGCAAGTGTTGACTTTTTCATCTTGACCAGCTGTTCCGGTCTTGGTTGGGGAGTGCATGTCTTCCAATATTGTATATAAGTGCATCTCTCACAAGTGTGAGTGTTGGGAGGTAAGAGGAGAGGGTTGTCAGTGTACATGAGGCAGTTGCTACATTGCCTCAAGATGCCAGAGTTCACCAGGCTGATAAAAGAAAATACAAGGAACTGACCTTTAGACATGCCTGGTGGGGTGGGCATTAACAAATACTTTAGCTGTTTCCTTGTAGAAAGTTTAGTGCTGGTAGCACTTTTGTGTGCTACAATAATTGCTACAAGAATTCTGTTAAAGTGCTAAACTAATAAGCTAGTAAAAGTGCAGGTGAGGAGAGAACTAGCAGATCTAATGGAAAAATTGAAGAGTAGACTTTGGCACCGCTCAGAAGCTAATAAGCAGTCTTGAATACAGCAAATCTGTATCTAGACTAGATTAGTTATAGGAACGGTGGGAAACAAGTGCAGATGTGAACTTTTAATCCAGAAAGTTGAAAGAGATGGAAAAAAACTGCCCAAACGGCCAATAAGTTACTATTTCTTGGCCAGAAACCACCCCTCCTGTGGTAGATAGGCTACTTAGTGCTTACCACTCCCGCTGATAAGCAAGAAGGCTTCCCTCCAACACAGAAAAGCTTGGAGGGCTCAAAAGCTTATAAACAGTCCTGGATACAGCAATCTGTACCAAGACTAGACTAGTTAAAGGAGAATCAGGAAACAAGTGCAAACACAGGCTTTTAAACCAGAAGGATGAAGGTAATGGAAAAACTACCCAAACGGCCAATAATCTACAATTTCTGGGCCAGAAACCACTCCTCTTGTGGTAGATAGGCTACCTTGTGCTTACTGCTCTCACTGATAAGCTAGTAGGCTTTCCTCCAACACAGAAAGGCTTGGGGGGGGGGCACAGAAACTTACCAACAGTCCTGGATATACCATATCTGTATCTGGACTAGACTAGTTACAGGAATGGTGGGAAACGAGCACAAATGCGGGCTTTTAAACCAGAGAGTAGAAAGAGATGGAAAAACTGCCCAAATGGTCAAACTGAGTAGAAAGAGATGGAAAAACTGCCCAAATGTTTAATAAATTACAATTTCTGGGCCAGAAACCACTCATCTTGTGGTAGATAGGTTACCTAGTACTTACCACTCCCACTGATAAGCTAGAATGCTTCCTTCCAACACAGAAAGCCTTGGGGGGCTCATAAGCTTACAAACAGTCCTGGATACAGCAAATCTGTACCTGGACTAAACTAGTTATAGGAAAGGCAGGGAACATGTGCAAACGTGGGCTTTTAAATCAGAAAGTTGAAAGAGATGGAAAAACTGCCCAAACGGCCAGGAACTACATTGTCTGGGCCAGAAACCAGTCATCTTGTGGTAGATAGGCTACCTAGTGTTTACCACTCTCACTGATGAGCTAGAAGGCTTCCCTCCAACACAGAAAGGCTTGTGGGGTGGGGGGTTGGAAGCTTACCAACAGTCCTGGATGCAGCAAATCCATATCTGGACTTGACTTGTTACAGGAAACAAGCACAAATGCAGGCTTTTAAACCAGAAAGTTGAAAGAGATGGAAAAACTGCCCAAACGGCCAATAAACTACAATTTCTGGGCCAGAAATCACTCCTCTTGTGGTAGATAGGCTACCTAGTGCTTATCACTCCTACTGATAAGCTAAGAAGGCTTCCCTCCAACACAGAAAGGTTTGGGAGGCTCAGAAGCTTGCAAACAGTCCTGGATACTGCAAATCTGTACCTGGACTAGATTAGTTACAGGAAAGGGAGGGAACAAGCACAAACGCGGGCTTTTAAATCAGAAAGTTGAAAGAAATGGAAAAACTGCCCAAATGGCCAATAACTACAATTTCTGGGCCAGAAACCACTCCTCTTGTGATAGATAGGCTACCTAGTGCTTACCACTCCCACTGATAAGCTAGAAGGCTTCTCTCCAGCACAAAAAGGCTTGGGGGCTCAGAAGCTTACGAACAGTCCTGGATACAGCAAATCTGTATATCTGTATCTGGACTAGACTAGTTACAGGAAAGGCAGGAAACAAGCTTAATTTTTTTTCAGAAAGCAGCTAAAACAGCATTAAAAATAAAGCAAATACAGTTTAAATAAATGCAATTTATACGAAATGTATTCTGAACTAAATTCAGTTATTGCCCTATTCAACTATGAACAGTTAAGAAGTGCCACAAAATATACTTATCAGCTGGGAAGCACACTCAGCACTCAGTCAGAACACAAAGAGATTTTTTTTCTGAATATAATATTCTGTATGGTTATTGTTAGTTTTTTTTAAGGATCTGCGTTCCAAATTCCAGTCTTTCCTTGTTTCTTGAGCGTCCTCCATTTAATCGTCATCATCCTGTTCCTATTTGAATTATAGCTTTCTGCTTGTGCTGTGTATCGGCACCTTAACTGTGTAGCTCTGAAGCACCCTTTTAAATCGGGTAACCCTGAACCACCTTGTTCTGTTGGAAGGAGCAACTTATCCCACTTGACTCTTCCCTCCCAGATAAAATCCTTCAATTGTTTATTAATTACTATCCACAACTTGTCCTCTGGTTGATAAAAAAAATATGCTTAACCAGTGTATAAAACCTAAAGGGATTCAAAACATTTTCGCTGCTTGTATATTGCTGTTCACATCCATAAAACAGAGCTTCCAGTTTCTCAGTTTTTGTATTATCTTGTTTAGTCTCTTCCCACACAAGCTTAGCTGACATAACAGAATCCTTTCTAATCCATACTCCTAAGTACTTCATTTTATCATGTTCTCATAAGTATGGGTATTGGTGAACCAATTTGTGTGTGAATAGATGGTTTACAGCTGTTTACTTTGATTTATCTTTAATTTTGCATCCTGAAAATATTTGAAACTTTATCAGGATGTTCCAAAGCACTGAAATGTCCCTTTCTATTTCTTTCAGGTATAACATAATATCATCTGCAAATAAAGCCAACTTTTCTTGACTACCATACCATTTATATCCTTGAATTTCTGAGTTCCTTATTTTCTTTGCCAGTGGCTCTAAATATAATGCAAATAACAATGGGAAAAGATGACCCCCCCCCCTTCCTGTTTTTTCTGCTGAAGCAAAATTTATCAGAGTGGAACCACCTCCATACTTTAATTTTCACCCCTGATCCCTCATATATTCTCCTCATCAGTCTTGTAATTTTATCAGGGAATACAAATTCTTCCATCCCCCTGCTCATAAAATCCCAGCTTACCCTATTGAATGCTTTCTCTGCATCAAGACCCAGTATTTTCTTACATTCTGCTTCCCTCTGGATCATCATTGTTCTGTTAATGTTCTCAGATATTTGCCTTACCGCCACAAAAACAAATTGAACTGTATCTATCAATTTTGTCATAACTTTTGCCATTTTTTTCTCCATTATTGACAGTTATACTTTATAGTCGCAGTTTAGAATTGAAATAGGACTATATGAAGCTGGACCTGATGGGTCCTTACCATCTTTAGGTATTACAGTCACCACTGCTTTCTTTCACCGCTGCTTTCTTCCATGATGTTGAAGCTTTTCCTACTTCTAAAATACTGTTAAACAAAACCTTCCAGCACTTTATCACTTTCTTCCCTCCTAACTTCCAAATTTCCACAGGAGTACCATCTATTCCTGGAGACTTTCTTGGAGATTGGTTATAGGTTCATAGGTTCATATTAGGCTATCTGCCCTAGGGCATTTATAAGCCTAGCCAGAGTATGTTTGGCTTTCGCCACCCATTTTAAATTAATTTTGCTATGCCCTTTTTCGAGGTTAGTATACTGTGCCTCTGTCTAACAGTGACACAGAAGTGATACCTGGGGTAACCCTACGATCTCCCATCCACTCATCAAGATTCCTCTTGAAGAGAGTCAATGAGGGACACTGCTTAACCTGCACTGGGATTTTATTCCAGAGTGAAGGGAGCCTCTGGGTTATGAATCTATATCACCATTTTTATATCCTACTATCCTGTTAGTTTTTGAGCCTCATCTTCCTCTAACCTTGGCATATTTAATTCTTCCTTAAACATTTCCTTTTATATTTCTTCTTGATTTCCACATTTCTGTGCTTTTTACAGATTTTTTATAAAATTTCCAAAATATTTCTATTACCTCTAAGGGATCTCTGGTTATTTTCCTCGTTATAGGCTCCATACGCTTGGCAACAACCCTTTCTTCTTTCTGTTTCCTGAGCCGGTGTGCTAAAAGTTTTTGTGCTCTGGAGTTATCAAAAAAAAAAAAAAAAAAACCCAGCTGTTTAACAGCAGTCTTTCTAATCTCATGCATATTATCGAGGTAATCCCTTACTTTCTCATTAGCATTCTGCAGTTGTACCTTTTGTTCTATGAGATTCCCCCAATTTTTTGCAATACTTTAACATTGGTCAGTCCCTCTAAATAATTCTTCCTACTTCTTAATCATATCTCTTTTTTTTCTACCATATTTTTAAACTCCAATGTCAGACCTTGCAATTAAATGCTTATGTGCCTGTGCAATGTAACTTCTGTCTACCCAGCCCTGTTTTTGTACCTTGGGGAATAAGTAAATTCTCTCTCTGAACTCCTACTACTGAATTCACATCTTTCATACCGAATAGCTTCATTTCTTCAAAAATCTACCCTTGTTTGTTATATTTTCCCTTCTAGGTCCCTCATATATATCCTTACTATTGCAAATCAAATTCCAGTCCCCACCAATAAGTAATATTCCCTGCTGAAAGGTTGATGAATTTTCCTAAGCTCTGTTGTAGCAATTTTAGGTGTAATATAAATACATGCCAACTTAGTCCTACTTCCTTGCCAGTAACCCCTTAGTACTGTATATCTACCATTATTATATTTTTATATCTTCTTCTGTCACTATTGGAGCCCCTGTCATAATTAATATAAGTACTTCCATTTTCTTTGTCCCAGATATTCCAGTGAATAAACATCCTGAAACCTTTTTTTATCACGTTAACATGCTCCCAATTCCCATTGTGTCTCCTGGTGCATAGCTTTTTGCATTCTGCATTTTTAAACATTTTTCACTACTCTTTCTTTTTTGTATATATATATATATATATATATATATATATATATATCTGTGAGGCCATGCACATTTAAACATAATATCGAAGGTGTCATTATGATAAGAAGTTACTATTCCCACCTGTTATGTGTAAATGTAACACTTTATCCTGGTTCTCCAGTTGTCTGTCAGACAGATCACAGACAGTCAAATGGAAGAACTCCATCTCTTCTTTCATACCTACCCCAACTGGTGTACCACAGGGATCTGTCCTTGGCCCTATGCTCTTTAACATCTTCATCAATAACTTTCACACTGCTATTCCTGATGCCAAAATCATTCAGTATGGAGACTATTCAACCCTAGTCTGCTCTGCCTGAAACCTCTCTGAATTGCTAACTAAAACCCAAATTGCTTTCTCAACAACTGAAAAAAGGATGCGCCAAAACCACCTCTCTCTTAATGCAAATAAATCAAAGATTCTACTTTTCCCTCCTACAAAGACCATCTCCTATGACAAAAACAAGTCCATAGTCATACCAGTTCACCTATAGAAGTGGTTCCTTCTGCTAAACTACTTGGCATTACCTTTGATGAACACCTCAAATTTGATATCCACATTCAGCAAAATATCAAGAAAACCCACCAAAAGCTAGAGATGCTGTGCAGGAACAATCGCTTTCTCTCCAACTCTACTAGGCATACTCTGTCCACAACTTATCTTCTTCCTTCCTTACTATATGGAGCCCCTCTCCTAACCAACCTGTCCTCCATTATCACCTCCAAACTAGAAAACTGCTATAACAAAATCTCTAAATTTGCCACCAACTCCAGAAATTATACCCATCATTGCCTTTACCCTACAATCCCTGAATTGGCTTGAACTCCCAAACTACCTAGACTTACCTGCAACTCACCACTGCCCATAGACTAATATTTCACTCAACAAAATGTCCTGCTCTGACTAATCTCCTTCCCCCTTACACACCCAACAGAACTCTAAGATCTGAACATCAGAATCGAATTGCTATCCACAAACCTAAATATCCTGCTGGCCAACTTCTCCTCTCTTACTCACTAGGCAGAAAACAGAATTCTCTTCAATCTACTCTAAGAACTATACCAAACTCAGAAAACTTTAAAAGCCAGCTTTTCAAACACATGCCCTCTAAATGGAAATGTACTTGCCTTCACCCTACCTAATCCATGCTAATCATTTGCTCCCAGTGGGTTCTCTCTCTGGTTCCTAAGTTCTCTATTGCTCTCTTAGATATCCTCCTATGGGTCTGTCTAATCTTCAGACAGCTCCTTCAGCGTCTGTCTCTCTATGCTCTCAACAACTCCTATAGCTACTCAACCTTGTAAATATTGTAAATAGCATCCCATTTTAAATGTATGTAAGTTAAGTGTATCCACTATTTCTTTTTTTCTACACATGCTCATACATACATTGTTGCCAAACCTAATACATTAGAGTGTTTCCTCTAACTGAACTGTATAACCCTCAACTTCATTCTCAATGAACTTTGTTCAATTTGAATGACACCAAATGTGTTAATTTGTAAATTTTTTTGCATATTTTTATCTTTTATATTTTTGTACCACTTGTATACTAACTGTATTAAGCATCTTGGAGCTTTTCTCCCCGGGCCTCCACTGAAAATGGGTCATTTCGGCCCAGTGGACTTCCCCGGTAATAAATCTGGAAATAACAGACATTTAAAACAAAAAATATTTATTTATCAACTTCTGTTTTATATGCATGGAGGTTGCACTTTTATACAGTTGTTTCTTGCCATTTCTATTTGAACCTGTGTCACATCTTACAGACCTTTTTATTTTAATGAAAACTCTTAAAAAAAAAAAAAAAACTCCCCAGAACCTCTTACCTTAATACTAACATGTAAAACTATTTACATCTTCAAGTAATGAAGTTTAACCTTCCTAATAGGAACAGTTGTCCCAGATTGACAGCCACACTCTCAAGCTTGAATTAACCTATAGTAAAGGTTATCCATGCTAAGATACGTGGTACAACCTGCACTTCTACTTCCACTAAGTGCTGTCTGTTTTTGTCTGATCTTGGTTCCTCTCCCAGCTTTAGAAAACACCTTGAATATTTTCAGAAAACGTTATCTCCTTGCCATTGGAAGAAATAAATATTCTATTTTTATTGCCCCTTATCAGATTGTCTCCATAGAAACCTTAGTACCAGATAATTGTGCCCTTCACCACAAGCCTTCCACATTTCTCTGTGAACATTTATGTGCTAGAGGAAATTTTTCATTGTATTCATTGTTGTTTTATTCATTTGCTGCCCCTTAAAACTTGATATTATATCAAGTTAGGAGCCTTGATCCAGTAATTCCCCTATGCAGATATAAGAAAGAGCATATCAAGTTTTTCTCATATCATGCGATTTTGGCCAGGCTTTCTTCTGGATGGCACATTGGTGCAGTGGTTTTCGTTGTTGCCTCACATCAAAAAATTAATTTGTTTGATTCTCAGCTGGGGTGTCTTCTGTGCATGACCTCCCTGCGTTTGTGTGGGTTTCCTCCGGGTGCTCCATTTTCCTCCTACATTACAAAGATGTGTCGGAGCCTTTCTCCCTGGGCCTCTGCTGAAAATTGGCTCATTCCAAGTTGGACTTTCCCAGTAAACAAATGTTAAATAAATAGTACATAAATATTTCTTAAAATTGAACAAGAAAGAAAGAAGGAAAAAATAAGGGCACCTGTTTACTTTAGTATCCTTATTACTCACAAAAATTGCTGAAAAAGCTTTACTTTATAGCATGTGGTGAATGTGGTATGTTGTAAAAATGCTGTTAAGAACAAAATTTTGTTTTACTTATAGAGTTAACTCTTTCCTTCCTGTTCCTGTCTCCTAAATGTTCTTCCAGACATTAATGACATGAAGTAGGGCATATGTTTTGGAGTCAGTCTCCTACAAGTTTAACAAAGTCAAAAAAGTCCAGTATTTCCAGGTTTTCTTATTCTGTCATATTTTACAAATGTAATTAATAATTGTAATCCCACATTTATTCATCAATTTCCGAGTTGCTGATTTTATTCCTGTGGCTGTCCGTCTTCCATTTCCGGTCTCTGGTTCATTTCCAACATACTCCTGGTTCTTCTAGTCAGTTCTCATGCTTTTTCAGTCTCTTGAGCCTTTTCCTTTGTAACATTGGAAAAGGTTTTAGGTTTCACTGCCATAACCTTTCTATGGGTTTTATTATCAGAAGAAAAAAGAAACAGAATCCCCTTCTTTTTGATAGCTCACTTTTTGTTGGTGAAACTTTTGTATTTCCTCCTTAGCATGTTCTGCATCAAAAAATGATTTTGACCATCCAGGAAAAAAATATTTTGAAAATAGCTGAATACAGCAACTTGAATCTCACATTTTCTTCTCGACATTTTCTGATTGCCGGAATAAATTTACTCCCTTTCTGCCTGGTGTACTCTGAGAAATCATTTTCCACAAATGCTCTACTGTCGCTCATTTTTAGTAGTTTGCCTTCTGCCACAGTTTTGTCCGAATCTGTTTCTCCTGGTAGGATTGGAGTTTTACTATTAAAGGTCTGGGCTGCTTTCTCATGGCCAGGTTTAGACCATGCACATAATATGCACTTTCAGTTAACAGCTCCTGCTGCGGAATATCAGTCCAGTTGCTTATTTGTGCTTTCATAAAATTAATACTCTGTTCCTTGCAGTTTTTCCTGGTGCAGCAGAAAATTTCAGTTTTCCCTTCTTGCTCTGTCCTCTAATTCGACCATTTTTTGAAACATCTCCTCTTGAGCAGTCTCATACTCAGCTAGCCTTTTCTTTATTTCCAGCGTTACTTTTTATTAGTGCATCTGAATATCTGTTTAAAGCTTCATTCATTTTTTTCAAGCTTTTTATTATTGGAGTTGATTCTTCACTGTGTCATTTATTTTAATCGACTCTGAGCACATTTGACTTATTTTTCATGTCTTGCACCAAAGTTGAAGCTTGAACTGAATTTTGCTGACAACTGCGGGATTTGTCCCAGCCACTGTTTTCTGAATTTCATTTTTTTCTGGTATCCAGGCAGTGCACTTTTTAACTATTTACTAAACATTTACCCCAAAAGACAAATTCACTGGCTCTCTTTTCTGACTTCCTGCTTTCACAGTGGCAGAGCTAAAATTAAGCTGTTACTTAGTGTGCAGCCATCTTGGAAGTCCTGAGGTAGGGTGAAGTTCAGGTCAGAATGGCCTTTGTTAATTGAGGTGGTATAAGATTTACTGTTCAGTCAGTTGAAAACACTAGTTTCTTCAAAGAAATCAGATGGTGTAAAAAAACCTTAAGAAGTATGTTGAGATTTTTATTCTTTTGTATAATGATGCATTAAAATGACATTAAAATTGATTTTCTTCAGTAGCCCAGTCTAAGGACTTTTAATTTTTTTTGGTCCCCTTGGACCTCATTTTGTACCAACCCAGCCCCCAGTGCCCCACACCCACACTAGGTCTACCAGCCATCTTCCTACCCCCCCCCCCAAGACTTACTTTGGTATTGCTGGAGACGGTCATGAAACTTGAGGGCATCCTGCAGGCTTGTCTCATTTGTGCTTTCTTCCGGGGAGGTTTGTTTATGCCTTACTCACTTCCTTTCTCCAGCCCCGCCCACAGTGCTCCTTTATTGCATCTTAGGGCAACTCCCTTCTTTGGACCAAGCCCCCCCTCGTAGAGCATATCCACAAGTGCCATTCCATTCAGGATGGGTATGCTCATCCCTTACCTTCCTCTCTATCAGTGAAGAAAGCTGCTGATCAAACCTGGCTCACCTAATATGTGAAAGATCTGGAGTGGAATTTATCAGAAAAAGTTGCAGATAAAAGTGGAGGGGCTAATAGCCAAGGGAATGTTTGATACTGTCCTTACTAAAAGGCTTGCAGCTGTATTCCTCCTTGTTGGCTAAATTGGACATGCTCATCCATATCTGTCATTATTGCAACTACTTTCATTTTGTCTGTCTGTCTGTCTGTCTATCTATCTATCATGTTATGATGTTATTTGCTGTACTAATTCATCAGAATTGCTTGGGATGTAGGTGTAAGTAGTACTGAGAGCTATAGAAAGTAGTATCTCTAGCACAGGTCTTATGGGCTGAAACAAATTCTTTCTATGAACAATGTTAAATTTGAAATGGTGGAAAAATTTGAGGACTTTTATAATCTATGGCAGCAAAAAATTAGAAATTAAATTGAAGGATACCAAAAGGTTTCCCGACACTAAATTGATATACCGAGGTGATGAAAAATTTAGGGCTAAAGATAAGGGTGGAGTTTTTGTTTAAAAGAGAACCACACCCTAAAACTGAAAAAAGTTTTTTTTTCAGCATATTTTGAACTTTTCTGCATTAGTAATGTCTCTGTATCAAAGTAAGCAGTTGTTATTATTTTCTAATTTGCTGTACCCCAAAATCGTCTGAAAAGAGACAGCCATGGATGGCATGGTTTTGTTTTGATGTCATTTTAGAGGGACAGAGAGAAATACCTATGATGAGGAGATCATTTACTCTTGTTTTCTCTCGTATTGGCAAACCAGTCCTGTGACTGCCTACTTTTGACTGTCAGCATCAATCCGCATTTTAATTACTTTACTTAGATTTTCCTTAGTGACCATCTCTGATATAGCATTTTAAGGAGTGTTTGAATGTCTGACCCATGTGATTGATAGGTGTTACTTGGGCTGAGATGGTTTGTATTGCATTGGGTTTTTAATATTGTAGCTAAAATTGTAGTCTTTGAGTTTAATCTTCCTTCTCCAACTCACTGACTTGTCTCAACAAAACACTATGTGCAATGCAAAAATGCCATAACAAAACACCAGACGAAGTGTGCACTTTTGCAGTAAATACAGGGAAGAAAAAAAAGCAAAATCAAGTACTGACAGTAAGTAAGAAGATTAAGATGAAAATATTTTCTGTGTTTGTGCACTCAGAGTTTGATTAAAGGGAAAGGCAACTAATTTGTAATAAGGAGAAAAAAAAACGTTTTCTTGTGCATTTGCATCTGAAAACTGAGCTTGAAAGCCTTGTTTTTGTTCAGACTCCAAGGTGTAATGTCTTCTCTGGTAAGGTCAGATCACAAAATGTTCTCCTTAGAAGTCAAAATAAAACCTAGAGCCCCAGCTAACTCTGTAATATCGAGGAACTACTCTAAGGCCAACTTCCTACTAATAAGTGATAATCTGACAAAATGTCAAGCCCCCCCCAATAAACCCTGAGAACACTGCTGCCTACACAGAACTGTTCACAGAAACCCTATACAAGCATGTTAATAGCTACACAGAGGCAGCTCTATTCACCAGGAAGAAGTACAGAACTAACTCAGAGAGCAAGCCACCCTGGTAGAATCATAGCATCAGTAGGCTGTATAACAGAAGGAAGAAAATCATGGGAAAAATTAGAAGGTGCAGGATAAAAGCATTTTCATCAAACTGAACAAACAATTCAGGGGATGAATAAAAAGTCTATCAAGGCCAAATTTGAGGTACATTTGGCCTCCCAGGCCAAGGACAACTACAAGATATTTTGTAGCTATGTCTGCAACCTCAAAGGCAATACATAGTTGTGTTCAGAGCTCATTGTAAATGGAGCCACCTATACGGAGCTCTAACTTAACACTTCTCTCTCACCCCATCAACCTTCCCTCAGGAAATACCATCAAATATACCCCCCCCATCACTAGAGAACAGGTCCTTAATTGTCTCTCTCAGGCCAAGAACACTTCATCAGTGGACCCAGACAGCATCCCAGGATGCCTTCCAAATAGTGTGAAACAATATCTATTGGGCCCTCTGGAATTGCTTTTTAACTATAGCCTCCAAACAGGCTTCCTGCCTCATGAATGGAGAACCACAACAGTCATCCCTCTGTACAAAGGTCCATCTACAGACACTGGAAACTATAGACCCATAAGTCTCACTAGTCTCTTATGCAAAGCCGTGGAAAGCATTATCATGGAAATGATCATTAATGACATAGGAAACCCTCCAGACACTGGACCTAACCTAAATTGATTTCATCAAGGTCAAGTCATGCCTACTCAACCTTGGTAGACTTCTTTGAGAATATCTAGAAAGTAATGGATGAGAGCAAAATGGTTCACACTGCCTACGTTGAACTGGCCAAGGTATTTGACACAATCCCCAACTTGGGCATTGTTGACAAACTTAAGAAGTTAGCTATAAACCCTTATGTCACCAGGTGGATAGCCAGCTGGCTCACAGACAGGACCCAGGGAGCTAGAATTGGGGAGTCCACCTCTTCAAAGAGACTTGTCACAAGTGAAGTCCCTCAGGGATTGATCCTGGGACTGCTCCTTTTTTTGGCATTTACTTCTCTGAAGTCAAGGCCAACGTTAGTGGCCTTTGGCTGACTAAATTTGCTAATGATTGCAAATTAGGAGCTGTAATTGAATCGCCCACCGAGACAAATGTCCTTCAGGAAGGACTGACAACCAACTGGTATCAGTGCCATGGACTAAAACTAAATGCTAAGAAATGCATAAGAGTATCCTTCAGGAAGTCATCCACCCCTTGTAACTATCATATTGATAACACACTCCTAAGAGTTGACCCCATTAGTCAGAGATTTGGGGACACTGACAGTAATCTAGCCTTTGACCGTCATGTGTCTACAGTAGTGGGGAAATAATTCCATGTTGTACAACTTATAAATAAAGGTATGATTTCTAGGTCCAAGGAAGTCATTGTTCCACTATATTCGGCATTCGTCAGACCTGTCATTTAGTACAGTGCCCCCTTTGGTATATACCTAACCAGGCATATCCAACAATTGGAACATCTACAGAGGTTCCTCACTAAAAGAATACAGGGTGTAAGTAACATGTGCTATGCAGACAGCCTCAAAGCACTATCTCTGTATTCTGTTTCCTACAGGCTGTTGGGGGCGATATATGCCAGACATCTAAAGCATTGTTAGAAACTACTCTGTTTGACCTTCTGCATATTCACAAAACAAACAGCAGCAGAAGTACTCATTCTAAAGACTTAAACCTTGTCTGTGATATAAAGAGGACCTGTTGGAGAGACCGGTATATATCCCAGAGACTTCCACTTTTGTGGAACAGGCTCCCTATCCATGTGAAGCAGAGCTCCTCCCTAACCCATTTGAAGTGTAACTTGGACAGTTGGATGGGGAACAGGTAGTTCATCCCTGGTTTGGCACCTGTCTCTCTAATGGACAATAATTACTCTAGTATTCTTGGTAGCCTTTGTGACGTGTTTATTGTTGGATTGCAGGGAAGGAAAATCACTTTTGACATTTGTGTGCAGT